>NC_060959.1:7430262-7482762 GCF_910589235.1 Vespa crabro
TGACAAGGACGATCTAAATGACTCAGACTACATAACTTACCTAAAATATTTAGATTTTCTAGCACACATAAAACATGAAATTTACCTAAATCACTTGGATTATCTAGCATGCCTAGATTATCAGAATTACCAACATTACGTATCCTATTTAGAACGCCTAGCTTATTTATATCGACAAAATTGCAAGTATTACCAACAGCATTATTCACAGATAAACATCAGTTTTGGCCACGATTTTAATAATATTTCTGACAACACTTTTGGCTGCGTTTCTATCAATGATATGACACTTCAACCAAGGACTGATCGATCATATATTTTATCAAATTTGCAGTCTTCTCTCCAGATTAACTCCAATTGCGAAAAATGTATGGTATATTTAATATTCGAATTCGTAGTAAATTTTTGTCTCTGATGCGTTTTTGTTCTCATATCGTCTTTTTTATCGACTATTCATTTTATATTAGAAACTGATTCATTCATAATTGTAATGAAGTCTGGTAAAGCTGATCTGTATATATATGTGCATACGTAGAAAAAGGATATTTGTCTGTCAATATATATTTAGTATATGTTTATCAATATGTCATATATATATATATATATATATTTTGAGATGTTTTTAATGTCCTTGTTCCGTATTTGTATTTACAGTTTCTTTTATTTTGCTTTGTGGTCAAAGAAATATGTTCGCTACTGTATCGTTAAACTGTTCTATGATGTTTATGATGATGATGAGGACAATGACGACGATGACGACGATGACGACGATGACGACGATGGTAATTGTACTAGTAGTCGTAATGATGGTATCGGTGATGATGATAGTGATAGTGCTGGTAATGGTGATGATAGTAGTCCGTTTCTATGTTTAGACAAACATTTATCAATTTTAGATACGCATATCGGATAATTAAAATAATAGATTCGAAATTGCTTTGTCTTTTTTTTTTTTTTTTTCTTTTTAATTTTGTTTAAAAAATGTATCGTATAATTTATACAATATTTCCTTATTAATATTTGTAAACAAACATGAAACTCTTCGCAAAGAAATAAGAAAATTTTGTTGTAACTTTTTCAGTAAACGCAGCGGCAGGTTATGTGACGCCATATACATATGCAACATTGCCAGGTGCAGCAGGTTTGCCTGCTGCTGCTGCTGCTGCAACGGCGGGTGCCGCTTTCCCAGGATTACCATACCAAACAACGCCTCAGGAAGCAAGATTACAATAGGAAAGGAACACGAAGTCTTGCCAAAAATGAGAATCGTTTATTTTTTTTTTTTTTTTTTTTTTATCGAGGATCGTCTCGGCGCGACGATTTCGACGATTAACTAACGATTGTCGTTTGTTTCTTTTTTTTTTTTTAGTATAGAATTAATAAGGGAAGGGGGTGGAAAGTGAGAGTTATCGAAGGATCATTTTATTATGGATATAAAATAAACGAGAAAAAGAAAGAGAAAAGAATTCCTTCGAATGATTTTTCACTAAATATTTTAAACGTTGTTTGTCTTCGAAATCATCGAATGACGATCTTATCACTCGTGTTCGCTATATATATATATATATATATATATATATATATATATATATATATATATATATTTTCACCCTCTTCTAAGTCAATTTCTTTTCAATTTTTTTTTTTTTTTTTTTTTTTTTTAAATATAAAAAGCGAACTTTCGTGTTGATCGTAATTGATATTGTACCGAAAAACGTACATGCGTACGTTTGTATTAGATTCTTGGAAGGTTCTCGCTTAATGAGCAGAGGACAAGTACGACGAGCGATTGTTTAATCGCATAGTTTAGACACATATTTTTATTTATTCGTGCATGTAAGTAGTGAGAGTGGGAGAGAGCGAGAGCGAGAGCGAGAGAGAGAGAGAGAGAGAGAGAGAGAGAGAGAGAGAGAGCGAGAGAGAGAATAGTGTTTTTAATCATAATGTCGACGTCCCTTGATACTTCGCGATTTTTTTGGATCTATTAGGAAATTCCAAAAAAATAAAAAAAAAATAAATAAAAAGAAAAAAGTAGAGAAACAACAATCTTTCAAGGGATTTTCTACGTCGACATGACATTTTATTCATAAAGTTGTTCTATCTTTGTTAAAACAAAAATGGCGAGTCGTCTGTTGTAACTCGATCGTACGAACGTTCCTGTCACGAAAGTTATAGATGATTTTAGATAATAATAAAATGATATATGGGGAACGCCCTTCATAGAATGTCTTCGTAAATGACAAAGAATAATTAAAGTGTCTTATTCGTGTGGCCTTATCTTAGTACAGAATACGAAAAACATTTATTTTCATTTAATGATAGAAGAAAGGAACGACGCTGTTGAAATCATCATATGCGATAGAGAAAGAGATAGAGAGAAGAAACAAAGAAAAATAAATCAGACCAAATTTTCGTCGTATTTAAAGACATAATGATTGATTGAAGAAGGAATAAAAAAAAAAAAAAAAAATAAAATGAAATAAAATAAAATAAAATAAAAAAAGAAAAAAAAACAAGGGAAAAGAAAAAGAGCAAGAAACGAGATTTGTTAACCTTTAGTTCGGTGCCTTATAAAACTAAGCACAAACGCGTATAGTTTTAACAGCTAGAAGCTAGTCAGTAATTTGTAAAGAAAGCGATATCGTCGTTCGACGTGAACGTTATTGGCCCGTCTACGCCAAAACAAAATGCAAGTGAAAGATTCAACAACAAAACTATGATGATTACATTCGAAATCGAGCTATGTATGAGACACAAGAGGATGTCTAGTCCTAAATCTTTCGAGACCTTAGATACGAGGTTAACTCGATTCTGTAGACTTTTAAGTAGAAAGTTAATGCATACATAAACGTAAAGGGAAAAACCAAAAGTTTTGTAAGAAGTTACGGAGAATGACGAGATGTCGTTAGGAATTTGGGGGGTGAGGGTGGGGGGTGGGGGGTTTAGGGGCAGCTCAATATTATCAAGTATTGCATATCGTAATCAACTGATTAAGATAGTAAACAAATAAATTAATATTATATATTACCATCATTATTAATTCTTAATAATTATCATTATTACTATTATTATTATTATTATTATTATTATTATTATTATTATTATTATTATTATTATTATTATTATTATTATTATTATTATTATTACTATTATTATTATTGCCCTTTATTATTGTCAGTTTATTATTTTATTATTATTATATATGATTTTATTATTATTATTATATTATTATATTATTATTATTATTATTATTATTATTATTATTATTGTCTCATTCATTATTATTCGTATTATAATTATTGGTTATATTATTTTTATTTTTATCAATCATCGATGATTATGTACTTAACGACGAAAAATTGTAATGTACACGCGCACGTTCTAGCGGGAACGAGTGTTCCAAACGAGATAGTTAGAAATTTGCTCAGACAAAAGTTAAAGATAAAAACAAAATAAAGAAAGAAAGAAAGAAAGAAAAAAAAAACCCCACAGAAGTAGCTTCCATCGACGACAAGTAGAAAAAGAGGAAATAACGAAAGAGAAAAAGGCCATGAGCGAGAATAGATCTTTCGTCGTTGCTACGTACGAACGATCTTTTCTTGGATATTCTTACACGCTTAGAATCGACAACTGTAATATATATCGTCTGTTATCTTTATTAATATTAATTATTATACGATATATTGATAGGTTACAAAAAAAAAAATCGGAAAACAAATATATTACCTCTAAAAGAAGCTGATGAGATGTTGTTATTTTTTTTTTTTTTTTTTTTTTTTTTGACATATATATATATATATATGAATCAAATTTGTAATACGAATTATTAGCTTTATTATTTTGCATATTACAATTATCAAGTTGAGACATAAATAAGTATCGTTTCATTGTCATAAATTTATTATCTGTATAATGGTATTTATTTATGAATCAACTCAATATTATTTGTTTCCCTTCGCTTAGTTGATTTTTTTGTCCATTCCGTAAAGGAATGAAATCTTTTATTTTCAAATGGAGAAAGGAATGAAAAAGAGAGAGAAAGGGAGAGAGAGAGAGAGACAGAGACAGAGATAGATAGATAGAGAGAAAAAGAGATAAAAACAAATGGAGTTCGACGTCAGTTTTCGAACGAAACACGATCTCGTCGTTTTTCGTAACTAAAGATAATCCCGTAGCTCTCTCTTTCTCTCGTTCGGTCTACACTGGATGCTGCGCAGGATGATATATTGGAGCGTGCACGAGAGTAGAACGAATGGACCGTCTTCTCCTTCTCATCTTCCTCTTCTACTCTCCTCCCTACGGCAGTTACCAACCATCTCCGCGTAAGAACCGGACAAAAATAACCGCTCGTATTTTCCGCACGAAGGAACTCGTCTCCGATCACTTTCTTCCTCTCGAATGGCATACACGCGAAACGTTCAACATTTTTCGACGTAAAAATTTTGCAAAACGTTCATAGATCCTATTGTTTTTCAATAAACTTTTCTAATAAATATACGAAGATGTATTTACATAGAAGTTATTTACATTTGAAATTATCGAAGTGATATTTAAAAAAAAAAAAAAAAAAAAAAAAGAAAAAAAAATTGAAGGAGTTATTAAATTTAGATTTTTGTTATTGTATTTACGTACCTAATATACGTACGTCATCTTCGTGTTTGCAATAATTTTTATACAAAAATATATTATCTTTATTTTTAATAAACTTGAATATTCGAAAGTTTTAATATAATTTTGGATCTACACAAACACACACACGCACACACGCACACACATGCACATACATTCATATATATCGTTTTTCCATCGTATTCAACAGCTGACGTCGTCAATGAACAGCAAGACTCCGACATCTCTAAGAATTCAAAGAAACTTCGAAGGGTCAGCTTATAATTTTTCTTTCTATACATGATAAAGCATTTGAATAGGAACAATAATATATATCTTTTCTTATAATCTCGAAAATGGTACAGAATTGACTGAAAGGTAAAGTTTTGAAAAGATAATTATACCGATAAAAAAGAAAAAAAAGAAGAAATATTGTCTTGATTATCAATCTTTATTAAGGAAAAAGAAAAAGAAAAAAAAAAAAAAGAGAAAAGTCTCATTGTACACAGATATTCCCATTTAAATGTTCAAATCTCTGTCTAATGAAAAAATTCTGAAGAAGTTTGATGATTCAGTTTGAAATAGTGATCGTAAAGAGAAAAACTTGCATAACTTATCGCCGTTGTATCATTCGCGTTATTCACAAGAAAATCGATTTTTATCGAAAAAAAACAGAAAAACCAATATTTGAATTAGATGTCTAAAATAAGCTCTCCACGTGTTGTCTACGATCGACCAATTAGCTCGGATCACAACCACGAGAGTAATAGCGCGCTCTGTAATGATTCGAATGGTCATACTCGTCAACGTGTATGTTATCTGATGAGATGTCAGCACTAGTGCATTTCATTCAAAGCGTCCTTTGAATGACGTACCGCTTATCATTCGATTTGATGGGGCAATAGTAGTAGGAGAGCATTACCATTGACACAAACGAGAACGAGCTCAGTAATCCCGCGATTATCAGTGCAAACTGGAACGCTCTTGGGGCCTCGGGATCTTTTTTCTCTCTCTCTCTTTCTCTCTATCTTCGTCTGTCTTTTTTATAACTAAACCGGCAGAGCACTAAACACAAGAGAAAGAGAGAGAAAGAGAGGGAGAGAGAGAGAGAGAGAGAGAGAGAGAGAAAGAGAGAGACAGGCAGACAGACAGATAGACAAACAGAGAAAGAGAAAGGGGGAGGAAGGAAGGAAGGCAAAGTAAAATTTAACGTGCACGAAGGAAAAGACTTGTGGATCGCGATCTAAGGAGACTCGCGACCCTGGAAGTCCTTTCCTTTTCGGAGAGTCCATGCAGAAGCCAGTAATTTAAGGTCAAGGTGAGAGACCGAGATTATATTTATCTCACGTGTTTCTATTAACCTTCCTCTCGTTATCATCGTTTCTCTCTTCTTATTTTCATTTTTCTTTTTATATTTCTCTTTTTATCCTTTCTCTTTCTATTGCCTTTCTTCACGTATATTACATTGTAATGTATGTATTTTCATATCGAATCAATCTCTTTCTCATTATTGTCAAAACATTCGAATAGATTACCTTATAAGCATCTTGCTCGATATTTTTCAAATTTCGATTTGCTCGATCATGATCATTTAAACCGACTGGAACCGATCATCGTTGACTGCGGTAAAGTATATATCGATATTGTTATCCTTATAAAGCGTTTCAATTTCGCTTCGTATCGATGATACCTGTCAGCTGTCTCCTATCTCAATATACACGTCAGTTCGTTGGGTAAGCCGTGTGTACTTGGATTACTCGCGGTATTCTCATTTCTTTTTATTTTTTTCCTTTTCTTCTTTCTTTTTTCTTTTTTTTTTTCTTTTCGTCGTCGTTGTAATCTTTGCAATTTCTTCCTTTCGTTTTATTGTTGTTCTTTTTCTTTTTTTTTTTTTCTTTTCTTTTTCTTTTTCTTTTCTTCTCTCATTTCGTATAAATCTTTGATCTAAGTCGCTCAAGAAAAAAGAAAAATAATCTTTGTGCAGTAATGATCTTATCTACAGTACATTTATTTACGTAAATTGATAAGAAAAGATTTCGTTATTCTTGTTGAAATTCGGTGATAGCTTTCCCGTTAGTTTCGTTCAAGAATCTCACTTATCACAAGGCGGAAGCGTTCGAAAGTGCACGTTGGCGCGATAGTTGATCGTCGCCAATGAAAATCTCTGCTCGCTCGTTGCGATTCCAATTACGTAAGTTTGCGTCTCAGGTAGGTGTACACATGTACATATACATCCTATAGAGCGTAGTTCTTGTCGCTTGACAATTCACGCGAAAACCGACTCCTTCCGTCTTCAATATGTAAATCTTACAAGTCTAACTCTTTATATTCTTATTTCTTCTTTTAAAATCGTATAAATTCGATCTTATATATATATATATATATATATATATATATATACGTATATATATATATTTTTTTTTCTTTTTTTCTTCACGATTAAGTTCATTGCTCTAGTTCGATAATAATTTTATTTCTTCTTTGAATTCGTTCTTCAAATAAATCGTATTTTGTTTCATTATCTATCGTCGAAACACAAATCATTGATAATGAGAGAAATCTACCATTAATAGTATTTATATATATATATATATATGTGTGTGTATGTATATATAGTTACGCTTTATCTTTATCTATTAGCATTATTATATATTCTATTCTGTTTTTCATTAACAAGCGAGATAATAGAAGCTCGTAGGCGAATGATTCCGAGCAATTTTTGCAAATTGCAGTACGACGATCGTAATCAGAATCGCGGAAGTTAATTGTCTTTTAACGGAACAAGTCTAACTTCTCTTTCGATCTAGATATCAAATACGCGGAATGAAATAATGCAAAATATTTTTCAGTATTATCTATATCACGGTCAAGACCGATAAAGAATTGTTTAAGTTCTCTTAAATTCAATTTAATCTTCGTTGGTTTATACTCCTTCCGCGAAATGATAATTTTAATCGTATCATTTTTGATCCTCACATGAATATCTCTTTGTTTAACGTAAATACGTTACTTAGCATATTTCATTTGTGAGAATCACGTGGAAAATCTACGACCTAATGAGAGATAGTAGAATCGAGTTGAAGTAAATCAATAAATAGTATGATATTTACGATAATCTGTAAAGCGTGTACGTCTTGAAAACAAAATTATGTAAATTTCAAATTCGTATAGAAAAAGAAAAGAGAAGAAAAAGGAAATTAAATTGAAAAGCCGATAACATTCGCGCGTTATTTCTTTCGTAATACGTATAATTATATGGATTAATCTGTGAAAGATAAAAACATCGATCGTTACGTGATCTTAATAGATAAGCCACGGATTTCTTCATCTCGAGTTTTCTTCATCTCGACGATTTCATATCGATATATTGAATTTTTAATCCATTTTATAAATGAATATATCATAATATGTATATCTATCATTAATGCAACTATTGTGAATTATCTGATAAGTCTTTAATTTAATTGGTTATAAGTATTTGTAAATTGTATAAAATAATTTATGTAATATGTATTGTGAAAAATAACTTATGTAATATGTATGTATAGAAAAAAATCTATGCGTAATATACATATATATAGATAGATATAATTATAAGTTATGTTTCATGTCCTAATTTTTAGTTTATTTCGTTAGTTTAATTTTTACGTTTATTAAGTTTTTTTTTTCATTTTTGATAATGAAATATTATAACGAAAGTCATTGAAAATTAATACATAACGTAAGTCTCATTTTGTTATCGTTACGGCTTTATCATTATAAATTAATTATATAAGTCCTTCATTATTATCACATACACATAGATAGATAGATAGACATATATTGTTGTATTATGATAACTTTTGATCTATGAAATTTGAAATGTAATATTTTTCAGCGACGTTAAAGGGATGAGCAACGGTTGCGGAATATTCGGGATTTATCCCAAATGGCTACGAGATCGAGCTACTCCTAAGAATTTCATAGCTGTCTACGGTCTCTTGGGTACCGTGCAAGCTATGGCTTTCATTTATATCGTCGTCACTCTCACGACCTTGGAAAAGAGGTTTAAGATACCCAGTCGTACGACAGGTAAGTCGTAAATTCAATAAAAAAGTAAAAACAGAATCAAGACAATTAATGCATAATAAATTACAATGTTCAAAATGTAGGTAAATATTCCAATTGCAATAATCTGATAATTTTCCGATGAGTTTCTTCTTTCTTTTTTCATTTTTCCAAAATTACTAATCATCTTACAATTTTACATATGCATACACACGGTAACCTTGTAAATTGAAGTGTCGTAATTAGTCGTAACAATAAGAGTCTACGATTAATTTATTTATTAATTGATCTATATTTTGTAATAATGTAAAAACTTTGATGAAATACGATCGATGCTATTGTTTTTCAATTTTAATTAAATTGACTTATATATATATATATATATATATATATATATATATATATATATATCATCGAATAGATTCGTATATAAAAAAAAAATTGAAGTTTTTAAACAAGATATTAATATCAGAATCAATTGAAATATTATAATCAAGTTTTTGAAGAGCCATTAAAACCGAAGATCCATTCCCGCGTTATAATCCTCGTTTTACTTTTACAAGACGGTACATCCGATATCGTGCGGACCTCCACTTATCTAATTCAAGCTAAACCGAGGGTCTTTCGCTGGCTTTGGTTTTATTCCTTCGGTCCGATGTACCACTTGTATCGTACGAAAAGACATAATAATTTGCGAACTTCTCTTAAAGAGTTGATTAAATCCAATCCATGCCGTACGAAAAACGTTTAGTATCTATTATTTCCGTCTTACCTATCCATCTAAAGTCAACTAACGAATGTATTTTCATGCTGAATGTGCATGCATTTAAGTACTTACGTTTTCATTTGAACATATGCTCGAGCAATGCATTCGAAGATTATTCATATATATGCTTACATATGTGAATGTGTTCTAGTAGGTAAGTCTCTCTCTCTCCCTCCCTTCCTCTCTCTCTCTCTCTCTCTCTTTCTCTCTCTCTTTCTATACATATATATATAGCAATCACAGAAGTGAGAAATCTGTCGTTAGATGGACTAACTGTGTACATGTTTTGCAACACTGACGTGCATATATATATATATATATATATATATATATATATATGTATATATATATATGTATATATACGTGTGTGTATGTTACGTGAGAGCTTTGTCGTTACTCATAAAACGACATCTTCTAGCGAGGGGACACGAAACATTCGTAGAGCTAAGAAATGTCGTCGTTCGTCACTTAAAGTCATTCGCAGTCAGAAGTTTTTAACATTTTAATGACCGATCGAATCGTAAACGTTAAATACATGTGGATCATTTCAGAGTATTACATCGATATTTATATTCCTTGGTAGTTGATTTTTTTCTTTTCTTTTTTTTTTTTTTCCTTTAATAAATATTATATAATCAAGCGAAAGTATTAGCGCTTTATTACTGTGTGTATAGGACTTACGTAATTATAGGTTTTAATGATCTTATAATCTGTTTGAAAGGGGACACCCTATGTATTATCTTTCAGCTTACATATAAAATATATTTACTATTGTATATAAAGAAATGCATACGTAAAAAAATCTTATAAAACCTGTTTTACAATTTGAATTTTGAATCAAACGTGATATTAGTGAAAATTAATAATAATAATTATAATAAAAAAAAAAAAAAAAAGAGAGAGAGAAAGAAAAAGCAATTATGAAAAAATAGATACACCTTTCTTATTGGATATCACGTTACAGGTTTGATATTATCAGGAAATGAGATTTCACAAATTCTCTCGCTGATTTTGACATATTATGGTGGTTCTGGTCACCGTCCAAGATGGATCGCAGTGGGTGTTGGTTTAAGTGCCTTATCCTGCCTGGTTCTCGCACTTCCACACTTCATATTTGGTCCTGGAAGAGATGCGATGGCTTTGACGAAGGAATACCTGGATCAGACGTTATTGAATGCAACAACAGTGCCAAGAGACATTGCAATTTGTCCACGAACAAACGAGCCGGAACATTGCGATGACGAAGCTCTTTTAGATGTTAGTCTTCTTCCCCGTTTACTTGTCTTTCTCTCTCAATTCATCCTTGGAATTGGCACTACTCTTTATTATGGACTTGGTCAAACGTATTTGGACGATAACACGAAGAAAAAAAATACTCCTATGCTGTTAGGTGAATATTTTATTGTTTATATATATATATATATATATATATATATATATATATATTATATATATATATTATATATTTGTTTTTTACTCAAATAAAATTTTTCTTTGAAATCAATAATGATTATAGCCGATATATTTATATTGAATTTATAAGAAAAAAAAAAAAAAATTCCCGTAGCTTATACATTATTTCGTAATAATATTTAAATTAATATCTAACGAGATAATTAATATCTATCTCAACAATTGAACATTAGCTTATCAGAATCGATAAATAATTTATCATCGATAGAGAATGTCGTTCGAGATTCTTTTTTTTTTTTTTTTTTTAAGAAGATAATTTTTATTTATATAATATTAACAAATAATATCTTTTATTTCTAACGAGCACGTAGATGAAAATATGTTAGTGTTTATTCCTTCCCTTATCTTTTATTCTCGTGTAATTTTTGATATGATATACGTGTAATCTGTTGACCGAATTATCAAAAGGGAAGAACAGATAAATATTAAGTATAACTGAAAAGGAGAGATTGGAAATATTTGAAATTTTCTTTTAGGTTTCACGTTCGCCCTTCGTACGGTAGGACCGGCGATTGGTTTTCTACTGGGATACGGTTGCTTGAGCCTTTACATCGATCCAACCCTTCATCCCGTTATAACGAAGAAGGATCCACGGTGGTTGGGTGCTTGGTGGTTGGGATGGATCATTTTAGGCGTTACCATGGGAATGTTCGCCATACTGATCGCCATGTTTCCACGAGATCTTCCAAGGCCACGTAATACGTTGAAAAACGTGAGAGAAAATGAGAATACTTTAACCTCATTTAATATTTTTCCTATTAATCGATAACATCCTTTATTTTCTTCCATTCTCTATGTATAATTTAGAACGGTGAGTTACCATTGAAATTAGAACTGGCCCTTCAAGAAAAATCGACGAGATCCTCGTTGTCGATAAGATCAACGAACTCGTTGAAGCAAGAACACGTGCCGACTATGCGAGAATTTCCAGCTGCCATGAAACGACTATTAACGAACTGGTTGCTCACTTGTAACAATCTCAGTGGCGTATTTTACGTTCTCGGTGCATCCGCCTATATCACGTTCTTAGCAAAATATCTCGAAGTGCAGTATAATACCTCAGCCGCTGGCGGCACGGTTATTGCCGGCAAGTAATCTTCATTATTATTTTTTTTTTTTTTTTTCTATTAATAAATAATTTTTATATCATGTTAACGTAATCACAATTGTTTTAGGCCCAATATCCTTGGTGGGCATGGTATTAGGATTTTTATTATCAGGATTGGTGATAAGTAAATTCAAGCCAGGTCCTAGACCATTGCTAGCTTGGAACGTTCTCGTTGGTGTTTGCTTCGTCGCAGGACAAATTTCTTTTATCTTTCTCGGATGTTCCGATGTAGGAATCGAAGGAGTCGATCTTAAGACTATGCAGTGAGTACGTCCTCGATTACTTTCCCGAATGATATGAATTCGTGAGAGAATAATTTTATTCGAGCAAAAAATGCATTTGAAAAAAAAAAAGAATAAAAAATTATATGCATTCTCATATACAACAGTTAAGATCGTTCTAAAAAGTTCTATTAAAATATTTCGTTTGAAAATACAATTTCGATAATCCAAGAAAATCAATTATTAATTAGCTGAACTAAGGTAAAAATTTAAAAATGATTATATACGTTCGACAGAATGAATTTAACGTCGAATTGCAACGCTGCGTGCAATTGCGAATACGTTAAATATGCACCGGTTTGTCACGAGCCCTCGAAAACGACCTTCTTCTCAGCCTGTCACGCAGGATGCCGTACGATAGTAGACGACAAGGAATTTGGTAACTGCAGTTGCGTACCGTCGATAAAACTCAGTTGTGTGAATGATCGATTGGACGAGAATAAAGATGAAGAAGGTTACTTTGAAAACAAACTCCAGGCACTTGATGTCCGATTATCCACTAACTTAGACAAGGTCCGAGCTGGTCCATGTCCATCCAGTTGCAATGGACCATATTTGCTCTTCATGGTGCTCACTTGCATCATACAAACTCTTGCCTGTTCCGGGAAGATTGGCAATGTTCTCGTTAACTATAGAAGCGTTGAGAAGAAGGACAAAAGTTTTGCTCAAGGTGTCACACTTATGATAATATCATTGTTCGCACTGATACCAGGACCAATAATTTACGGTGCGATCATTGATTCGACCTGTCTGATCTGGGAAGAATCCTGTGGGACAAGAGGCAACTGTTGGTTCCATCATAGAGAAAATTTTCGATATCTCGTTAATATCACGTCGGCTGGTAAGTATAATATCGTTTCTTTTACTTTTTTTCTGTCTCTTATCTCGAGAACATTCGAACGAGAAAAGCGATCGATTTTCAAAAATAGATATTACTTTTTCCTTTCTCTTTTTTTTTTTTTCTTTTCATTCCTTCATTTCACTCTTCTAGGATTTTCTATAATAGGAGTACTCTTTGACGTAGCCGTGTGTTATCTCGGAAAGGATTTAGATCTTTATGGGACACTTGAGAACGACAGACGTCGGGAATTCATCAAAGAGGACAATTGCGAGAACATCACCGGTGTTAACAAGAGAAAGGTTGTTAATGGAAACGCGAATCAAAGGATAGAACACACGCATCTGTAACGTTCCTCGAATTTTATACTCGATGAAATGGATTTAAAAAAAAGAAAAAAAAAAAGATGAAGAAGAGAGAGAGAGGGAGAGAAAGAAAATGATACGAGGAGTGTTCAAACGATAGTTTTGGAGTTTTAATCATAGAAAATTGTGATTTTATGAGATTTGCTAGGTACCTGAGAATTGCCGGGAAGATATCTAATAACATTTAACGAACGTTGACCGTTCGAGTTATCACGGTGGAAAAAAAATGATATTTTATATTATATACTATATATATATATCGTATGCACGTATATGTATATATATAATATTATTTTATTACGATCGAGAAAGATATTTGGGTTATTGACAAGACATAACTCAAACGTATATAAGATACGAATATTAAGATGATAATAATAATTATTGCAAGAAAAGAAATGAAAAGATAGGAGAAGAAAAAAAGAACGAACAAAGAAGGTTTCGTTTGGATCGAGTAATCGAAATAAAAAAATGTTTCCAATGATAGATCGTTTTGTTATCGTTAATTGACACATGCATACGTACGACACTTATATATACACACATACACACACACACACACACACACAGACACACGATACATATACATTTCAGGTATATTAATGAAATATTCGCAGTAAGGTTTTTTCGCCGTATTGTAAATAAAGTACGAGATTTTTGTTTTCTTTAAAAAAAAAAAAAAAAAAACAAAAAAAAGAGAGAGAGAGAGAGAGAGAGAAAGAAAAAAAAAGAAGAAAGAAAAAGATAAAAGAACATCGAAGTTCCTCCTGTTCCCGTCATTATCGTCACGGCACCAAAACGCTTTTAGATATCTTTAGCTCGTTTGCTTCGGAAATAAAATACAAACGCCATCGTCAAATCGTTTACGAGTTTGTTGCTATCGATCGATTGATCGATCGTATTATCGCGGTAGGTTCTTACGATCGGCGACTCGATGTCATCTTTTTATTAGCTTAACTCGCCGACCATCCTCCCATGATAATTTCGCATAAATCGATAAATTCCCCCGACGACTTTCCTAATATTTTCATTTTATCTTTTTTTTCTGCTTTTTCTTTTTCTTTTTTCCTCCTCTTCTTCTTTCTCCTTAAACAAACCTATGCGTTGCATTTTTTGTAAAGGTCACTACGTTATATCGAATAATACATCGATCGATAACAAAATAAAGCAAAGAGATTTTATGCTAATGTTAAATATACGTATTTGTATTGACGAGAAAAGAAAAAAAGAAAAGAAAAAGAGAAGAAAAAAAAAAAGAGAAGAAAGAAAAATGAATAAAAATTCATGCGTTTCGAGGAGAGGAACCCTTCGGATTTGACGTTAAAACTCTCGCAAATAGGGTGGGGGGGACGGAGGAGGGGGGGAGTTATGCCCAGACCAGGGAATGGAGAGGGTTTTCGACCTGACGTTAAAAAAAAAAAAAGGAAAAGAAAAAGAGAAAAAGAAAAGTAGGTAGGTAAATCGTCCTCGATCGTCGTCATAGTCGTCGTCCTACCTTATACGTTCCTGTTGCGAAAGGGTGAACCAAGGATAGCGTAGGAGGAAAAAAGAAGAAGATGAATAAGCAGAACAAAGAGAAAAAGAAAAATAGAGAGAGGGGGGTAGGGAGGGAGGAAGAAAGGAAACGAAACCGAGGGAGGTAAAAACGGATGGTGGGGGATCGAGGTCTTAAGGGGTCTTCTTTAGACCTCAGCCAAATTCTAGATAGAGAGAAAAAGAGATAGAAGGATAGATAGATAGATAAAAAGAGAGAGAGAGAGAGAGAGAGAGAGAGAAACAGAGAGAAGGGATTACTATCGCGAGCTCGAAAGTAAAAAGGGAGTGTTTGTTTGAGAGTCTTTTAATTTTTAAGCCCACCCAGAAGAGCCACTACGAGCTGGAAGGTGGTATAGCCGGGGTTGTAGGTGGCGGGTGGGGTGGGTGGTAGGGTAAGGCGGTGGAAAGGGGAGTTGGAGACGAGATAGCGGAGAGACGGGGGTCGATGTTGTAATGAATTCGCGACGTCCCCGTGACGTCAGGACGTAGCTATCGATCGCCATCCTTCGCTACGGCGCTCACTTCCTTCTCGGAGGATGCGCTTTGCCGTTACCTTTACGGGATTTACGAAAGACGCGAACGACCTCGACTATCTTCTACCTCGTATAAACGTACCAGAACGATTATTATCCTCGTCTTATTTTCTTTGTATCTTTACCTGCACCCTCTCTCTCTCTCTCTCTCTCTCTCTCTCTCTCTCTCTCTCTTTCTTTTTACTTTTAACTCTTTGTCTATTTACTTTTTATCAGAGAGAGAGATAGATAGATAGAGAGAGAGAGAGAGAGAGAGAGAGAGAGAGAGAGAGAGTTCTTATTTTTATTATCATTTCAATCGATATCGATCAAGTATCATGCTAGAATTAATAAAAATTCTTTGAACATTTCGTTTAGTTTGAAATTTCCAAATTATAATGTAAAAATTTTTAATTTACATTTAAAACTTTAAACTTAAAAGTTAAATTAAAAATTTTAAACGTAAAATTTTAAACGTTACATCGATAATAACAATAAACAATTCTCGATCATTTCAAGCGCCGTTTATAAGCTCTATTATCTGTTTCAATATTTTTTTGTCTTTCTCTTTTTCTTTTTTTTCTGCTTTTTTTTTTTTAAGTGCAACGTCGAGCTCTGTTCAATATAAAAACGGTACAATTTTCTAACCATAAGATACGCTTTCAATCGAGAAGATAACCTACTTAGGGGTAACCATCGTTATCTTAATTTCAATAAATATAAAAATACTTATGAGAGAGAGAGAGAGAGAGAGAGAGAGAGAGAGAGAGAGAGGGAAAGGGAGAGATAAATAGAATTATAATGCATTAGAATGCATATTACATTCAAGTGTAATATTTTTAATGAATCGTTCATTCTACGACGATGAACAATGTCGAAATAATCAATATAAACAATTTATTAGTAGATACATAAGTTAAACAATTATTAAACGTGTTATGATAAAACAATAGCTTACTCTTCGTTGAGAAGTCGCAGATATCTTATAACAAATAGATGTTAATCAATTGATCGATGAAAAATTAAAAAAAAGACGCGATTATTGACTCGATTATTGATTGGAGCTTATCGATTATTGACACGTTGAACGATCGAATGAATGTTTGAACGATGAAGAAGAAAAGGAAGAAGGAGAAAGAAAGAGAGAGACAGAGAGACAGAGAAAAAGAAAGAGAGAGAGAGAGAGAGAGAGAGAGAGAGAGAGAGAGTGAAAGAGAGACAGAAAGAAAAAAAGAGATGAAGAACATGAATTGAACGTCTCATTCTTTCTATAGGTCAGCTTTCGTAAGTTTTGTCGATGTATGTACGTGGTACATTGTGCATGACCCTGACCCATCTTTCATATAGACCTCATCAAAGTCTTCTAAGTCGAGGTACAGTCTGTTCTAGTCAATGTTGTCGACGACGTCTTCGGAGCTTGACCGGCAAAGAGAAACGAAGTATCGCGATCAACGAACTGTTGTTACTCTTTGAAACGAATCGCTTTTGAAAAATCGGATGATTGTTCAAAAAAAAAAAAAAAAAAAAAAAAAAAAGAAAGAAAGAAAAAAAGAGAGATAAAAAAATTAAGAAAAAAAAAATAATAATCTTGAATTCGTCGCATTAGATCGAAAATTTATAAAACAATAAAAATAGAATAAAAAATCTTAACAATTATGTGACAATATGTACTATTATTACAAATAATTACAAAGAAGGATTTTAAATTAAAGAGAAAGAAAGAGTATATCAGTAAGATTAATGATAATGATTGTAATTGGTTTTATCAAATCCTATCTCCTTTTTTCTTTTTTTTCTTCATTTTCAATTTCTAGTAATAAACCGAGCGATAATAAAATTATCATTAATTATCATAAATTATTCATATTTTTTTTTCTTTTTTCTTTTTGCATAGAGAGAAGAATGTTTAAAAAAGTTTGATAAGTGCAAACATTAGATATGACGAAGTTTTGAATTTCGAGGACAAAAATAAAATTTGCAATGTAATAGTTAGTCAGCAAAAATATATGATGAAATAATACTTATAAAAAATTGTTAAAGAAAGTTGTTGGCAGGCCCATAATCAATCGAGATATGACATCAGTTTCAAAAGATTTGATTTGTTTTCTTTGTATACGAATCGACCTAACTTTTTTATTTTATTTTATTTTTTTTTTTCTGACGCACATGAATACGTATGACAAAATCTTGTCATAAATACAATTAACGTCTGCGTGGTATGCTGTACAAATACAAAAGAAAAAGAGAATCGTAAATCAGATGCGTTGATCAGGCTTTTTTCTTTTTCTTTTTCTCTCTCTCTTTTTTTTTCCCTTTTTTTGAAAAAACTCATTTGTAACGATTTTAATCGCGTCACATAAATTCTTTTTCTTTCCTTCCCCTTTTTCCTTGAAATCTTACTTAGAATGATTTTCTACGAATCTTCTACGATTTTAAAATGTACCGAAGTTTCCGTGTTTTCTCCAATCGATCATTAAGTATTCTCTCGAGATAAGCTCAAATGGCGCCACCTTTTCGAAATATTTTCTTATTCTTTCAAGAGAAAATAAAGAGGGAGAAGAAATCTTTATGTATGCGTCTATGTGTATGTTCGTAATGGCGCTTGATAGAAAAGTAATGATACCCGACGATTTTTCGTGTAGCTTGCTACGAGAATATTTCCGAGATTGCAAATAAATTTATGGCGGCCCGTTATCGTCGATGTGTAAATGTTCATTCGTCTCGTCATATTCGCGATCGGAGCGTAAATATTGTCGAAGAAGCGACGTTTCTCGCAAATCATGTCGGATGTTAATAAAAGCGTACATGTAATTACCGATTACGTTGGATCGAATAGAAACGTTTAATTATTATACTAATATACCTTAAATGTAATAATAGTTTCTATCGATGAACATATGGGGATATCAAAATATCGCGAAATAATTTTAAGAAGAGAAAAAATATCTTCCGAGATTATAAACATATTATTTAAATACTACGGCTAATTTAAAGATATAAATAAGAAATATCTTACACAAGAGATGAATTATAAAGAAAATATAAAAGAAATAGGCTAGAGTTTACTTAAAAAGTTTATCGTTTCTCAAAGATATCATGTAGGTACATAAGAGCATGAAAAAGCAAGGTAGCTCATTGCTACTAATGATTAAATATTATTATAAAAGAAAACCTACCTATAATGTTATTTAATTGCTTTAATAAATATCGAAGCTTGTCAATTACTTTACAACGTTTATATAATTACAACATTATAATGATATGTTCGAAGCCAATGATTATCAAAATTATCAAAGACTATTTTGTTGAGTATCGGAAATAAAAAAGTAAATGGAAAATTTGAAAAATTTTTTCGCAAGAAAAAAAATCAACGACTAATACAACAATTAAGGTAACGATTACGACAATGTCTACGACAGCAATGATGACGACGACGACAACGACGACTACGATGACGACGACGACGAGGACGACGACGTTTGCGAGCACTCGATCCAGTGGTTCGTCGTCGGGCACGACGAAAATTAAATTCCAGCAATTAGCCAGCAGCTATTAGCGGTATAGCTATTTGGTGTGCGCCATTAGCAATGCGCGGGAATAGACGGAAGAGTTTACGGCGGCGTGTGTCGCGAGTGAGCGCGCGCGCGCGTGTACATCACGTCGTCTGATCTATTAAATCATAATGGGTTCACAATGTGAGCCTATACTCCGGTGTGCTCGACTAGAAACGAGCTTAGACATCGAGTTACAAGACTGGAGACCTCCTAAGGCTAATCGCAATCTGTTTTCGTCCGGTACCCTCCTGTCAAGGAACTTTTCTTTTTTTTTCAAAGGACACAAAAGACCTAAAGCACAAAGACCTAATCAAACTTTACGATATCGCTTATCGCATGTTTACAATTATAATTTGAAATAAATACAAGATTATCGTAGATTCATTAGTTTCATTTCTCTCGAGAACACATTTACAGATTCTATTAAGCGATCTAAGAGAAAGAGATTAAAAGGGTGAGAAACAGAGAGGGATTTAGTAAGACAGGAGCGAACAAGTAGAGCGAGTAGAAGAGTAGTAAAATAGTAAACGCTACGGAATAGATCTCCCTAACCAAGTAGAGGAAGGAACGAACGTGACGGAGAAAAAGGAAGAATGAGAGAGAAAGAGAGAGAGAGAGAGAGAGAGAGAGAGAGAGAGGGAGAGAGGGAGAGAGAGAAAGAGAGAAGAGAGAAAAAGACGACGAGGAAGAAGGATGTTACGTAGATTCGAACGATGTATAAAAGAGAGAGAAAGAAAGAGACGAACAGATAGAGATAGATATAGAGATATAGAGAAAGAGATGGAAGATACGCATCGAGTTGATAACAGCGCCGACGGAGCGAGGATATCATAGGTGCGTATCACGTCGATCTCCGCGTCGTGGACCTCCGTAATCCGGTCGATCTTCAGGGCCGAAGGTGGGGATCCTTCATGAGATCCCGGATTCTCTCGTTGTCACTGTCGTTCACCAACGTCATATCAGTTTTCAAAGAATAATCGTCGTTTTCGGACGGTTGGGTTGATATATTTCGTGAAAAGCTGTGCCGACTTTGACGAACTTTCTCGCGAGAGAAAGAGAGAGAGAGAGAGAGAGAGAGAGAGAGAGAGAGAGAGAGAGAGAGAGAGAGAGAGAGAAAGAACTTTTTGATACTTTAAAGAAATCTTCCTTCGACCGATTTCTATCTATTCGCATGGGAAGCAAGTAAGCAAAGTTGCAGTGACGTCGTCGATAGGTCATAGGTCTCTCTCTTTCTTTCTTTCTTTCTTTCTTTCCTTCCTTCCTTCCTTCTATCCTTCTTTCTTTATTTACTCCTTTCTCTCGAGTGTCATGTAAAATGGAAAATCGTATGATCATACGAGAGAAGCGAGTTTGAATCGATCGAAATAGCGGGAATATCTGAGAGAAAGAGACAGAGAGAGAAAGAAAGAGAGAGAGAGAGAGAGAGAGAGGGGGAGGGAGTAAGAGAGAGAGAGAGAGAGAGAGAGAAAGAGGGGGAGAAATATCAAGTTCCGTCGCGAGTTGTTGCTACGGTGTCGCGACGGTGTTCGCATAATTCGTAAAAGGAAAAGCGATGCCAAGGACCGGAGATCGGAAACGGGACGCGACACGGGATTGAGGTCATTCAGAGAGAGAGAGAGAGAGAGAGAAATAGAAATACATTTGAGGGTTGACAGTCATATAAAGTAGGGCTAGCAACCATACGAATATATAAAGGATAATGAAGAATTCAAAAAACTCGAGTAATAACTCGGGCCACGAAAAAAATGGGCCCGAGAGTTTGAAACTCTTGAGGGTGCCCAATACCCCACCAACCACCCCAACGACACCCACAACACCAACCAGAGGCCTAGAAGATGTTTTTAGGGAATTACCTATCACGGATGATACCTCATGTGGTATATGGTGTCTTCGTGGACCAACCCTACAGAGGTTTGCCAATAAAAAGGCATACGTTTTCCTTTATGGCATCCTCGGTTGTATATTTTCGGCCAGTTACGCGTATTTTAACGGCACAATCACCACCATCGAAAAAAGGTTCAAAATACCCTCAAAGACTACCGGTGAGATATCACTTATCTTTCTCTATTTTAAAATAAATTATATTTACATTATTAAAATTATCATATTTATTTTATATTCGATTCTTACTAATTGATATTATTTTATTAATATTTAAAGTATGATAAAATGATTGTATCTTACATGGTACTCCATAAGAGATTTATGGAAATTGACTTTGTTTCTCTTTCCATTTATATAAACAAAACTACATATGTATATATATATATATATATATCTTTCTCTTTTCTTCTTTCTCTATTTCTAACGCTAACAACTCGTGTCGCAGGTCTTATCACCGTAGGTAACGATATTTCTCAGCTGTTCGTCTCGGTGGTATTGTCTTATTACGCTGGAAGGGGTCACAGGCCACGATGGATCGCATTCGGAATTTATACCGTAAGTATCTTAGAAAATCTGAGATATGACAGTTCGATAAAAAAAAAAACAAAAGAAAAAAAAGTGCGTAGTATCGGTCAAGTCCGTGTCGACGGACGCCCCCGAGAGGAACGAGATGGGAGACGTCATAACTCACCGGTTGGTCGGTTCTTAATTAAATTAGGAAGCGTTGAAAATGTAGCTACGCTCATTCACGCCTCTTACCATCTCGTACTCTCGCCATCGTACGCTTAGCTATGCTTAGATTCATTCATTGAACGGTGAAAAGGCGCTCGTGGAGTGCTTGGAACTTTGCTGTCGTCCATTTTTATTTTATCGCTATAAAGATCTTCATTATTTCGTCGAATATAATTAATGGACTATCTCTCATTTATTTCTCTCTCTCTCTCTCTCTCTCTCTCTCTGTCTTTTTCTCTCTCTCTCTCTCTCTCTCTCTTTCTTTCTCTCTCTCGTTTTCTTTTTCTCTTACTCTCTTTCTTTTTCTCTAACTTCTTTTCATGTTAATTCTTAATAATCCAATTTCAATATCATAAAACAAAATTTAAACATATCGTCGTTATTTGTTTAGTTATATTCAAAAATCACGTAAGGTCAAACGTTTACACACAGTCTCGTTGGATTAATTATGACATATTTATCACCCTTTCGTGACATCGCTCGAGACTTATGTCGAGTTATCATTAAGATAACGGAATGGTAAATATCGTTTTTGCAAACTTTATAAAAAAGAGAATTTTGATAATGGTTTATTGTTTTTTTTATAATAAATTATTTTCTGATGAGAAATTTCGCACGATTAAAATCCAACGAAGAAATATATCTATCTATCTATCTATGTATGTATAGATCTATAAATAAATAAATAAATAAATAAATAAATAAATAAATATATATATATATATATATATATATATATATATATATATATACGTAAAAATGTTCAATATCGTGATATTAAATTTATAATTTTATGTTTCCTTTCAGGTTGTATTATTTTGTTGTTTGACAATGTTACCACATTTTCTTTATGGACCGGGCGAGGATGCACTGATGTTGACGAAAGAGTATGGCGGAAAATTTCAAAATCCGGACAACAACACGATCACCAATTTGATCCCCGATAAATATCGAAAATTTTTGTGTTTGGGCAAAGATGGCCGTGGGCAAGAGTGCGAGGATACCGATAATAATTTTGCTCCTCAAGTGTTGCTCTTTATTGCCCAATTAGTTTCGGGTGTTGGTGGATCGCTTTATTACACTTTAGGTGTTTCTTATATGGATGACAATATACAAAAATCGAAAACTCCTGCGCTCATAAGTTTTTCATATTTTTTGAGAATGTTAGGTCCAGCGATAGGTTACGGTCTGGCATCTTTTGCCTTGAAATTCTACATCAGTCCGACCTTGACACCGACCATTACGACTCAGGATCCAAGGTACGATACCCAATAAAGATTTCATAACAGATATATTTTCAAATAAAACTTAAACGGTAATAAACGAACAGGTGGCTTGGCGCATGGTGGTTAGGTTGGATAATTTTGGCCTTTTTGCTCTTCGTATTTGCATGCATTATCGCTCTCTTCCCAAAAACTCTACCAAGAGCAGCGGCTCGGAAAGTGTTAGCCTTAGAAAGAAATAAATCGGCTGCTAGTATCAAGGGAAACGATCAAGAACCTGAACTTCCTGCTTCCTTGTCAGACATGTTAAGAACGTTCAAACGTTTACTGACTAATACGACCTTGATGTGCAATAATCTAGCTACGGTTTTTTATTTTATGGGTTATATGCCATATTGGATTTTTATGCCGAAATATATCGAAACTCAGTACAAACAATCAGCATCAGTTTCTTCGTTGATCACCGGTACTGTTGGTCTAATTTCTAGTGCTTTTGGAATTTTATTATCTGGCTTAATAATCTCCAAATATAAGCCAAAAGCTAGATATTTAGCAGCATGGAACGTTATGGTTGGTGCCATATCCATCATGGGAATAATTTCTTATGCCTTTTTGGGATGTTCTGCAAACGACGATCAAATGGCTATTCAATCGAACGGAGTACTGAAAACCCAATTACCTTGCAACGAGCTTTGCCATTGTGACTACGTTACGTATAATCCAGTCTGCTCAGAACATGGTCAAACATTCATTTCAGCCTGTCACGCCGGTTGTAGGAGCATGAAGGTTCCTTTTTATTTATCTATCTTTCATATTAACATTCGAAATAAAATTAATAAATGATCGCAACTTTTATATTATATATTTTATAAATGGATATATTAGGAAATATAAGATTTCTATAATATATGTATATATTTATCTGGATAAAGTAATTCTATATACGAGCATTTTTAATTATAATCATATATCCAATGCAATTCATTTCTTATAATCATAATTTTTTTTCTATTTTCTTTAGCTTTACGGAGACGGTAGCAAAGTCTATACCGACTGTAGTTGCGTGAAATCAAAATTTTCTCACGTTTTAACGCATTTCATTATGGCGAACAACACTTCAAGCTTTACAACCGAGATAACCACAGAGATGACGGAAGCCGAGTCGATGCCAACTTTAGGTACAGCGATACCCGGGGCCTGTCCTGTCGATTGCATGAGTAAATTTCATATATTCCTCGCGGTTATGTGTCTACTCAAGTTTAGTGGTGGTACCGGAAGGGCATCGAACTTTCTTGTTTCCGTAAGATGCGTTGACGAAAAAGATAAAACAGTAGCTATGGGTTTTAGCTTGACTATTATGAGTTTATTCGCCTTTATACCGTCACCTATTTTATTTGGATTCATTTTAGGTGAGTTTCGTTTCTTGAATTTTTTCAACTTAAACTTTTCCTCTCAAAAATGAACAAATATTTCATTTTATATAGACAAAACTTGCCTCGTATGGGGTAAGACGTATACAGGAACTGGAAATTGTTGGCTCTACAATGGCGAGGCTCTTAGATACTTGCTGAACTTCACCGCGGCGAGTAAGTTCATTTCATTTTAATTCTTATAAATAAGTTGATAAATAAGAAAACAAAGTATTTAATTTTTTTTTTTTTTTGGAATAAAAGATACAAAAAGAGAAATGGTTGATCAGAAAAATTCATGAATAAATATATGCTTAATATTGACGACAATCGATAACATTGATAGCACTGATTAAAATATACACTGGAAGAAAATTTGTTGTTCGATATTTATTTTCTTTCTTAACGCATGTAATAATTGTGGAAAATTTTTGAGATCTTTTTGTTGAAGGAATTTCTTTTCTTTTTTTCAAGGTTTCGTAATCATCGGAACATTGTTCGATATTGGTGTCTGGTATTACGTGAAAGATGTAAAAATCTTCGACGAAGAAATCGAATTAGAGGATATCACGGAGGAGCCAGGTGATACACTTTGATAGAATTTGATGTCGTGTTATTCTTCAAAACGAGACGCAAGCAAATTTGAGACGAAAAGAGTTGAAGAAAAAAAAGAAAAAAAGAGAGAGACTTGAGTAACGAAGAATAAGAAAGGAAAAAAGATAAAAGGCCGGCGAATAAAGACTTTACAAGTACCTTAAGAATCATTTTAAATATTTAAAGCTCGTGATATATATAAGATCGAAATCTTATATTGGTTTATCATTTGGAAGAGACTATTTGTCGAACAGAACTTAGTCTCCTTTCAATTAATTTTACTAACGTTCTCATTTACTTGATATCTGTGTGATCATACGAATTAAAACTGTAAAAATTAATTATTTCTTCTCGTAGGAATCATATTCATAATCGACGAAAATTAAATTAAGCTAATCACCGATGAACGAGAATGTCATTAACAGGAATCTTGTATATGTTGCTTGAGAAAAAAATAATGAAATATTTTATGATAGATTACGTGATATATCCTTATCCATTCCATAACATTTCGAAATATTACGTAAAACTAGATCTTTGAATAATAAAAAATTTGATAACGAAATCTCTCTTTTATAGATAAAGGATAAAAACGAATCGTTTTTTTTTTTTTTGGAAGAATAGGTAAGGTAAAGTAAGGGTTAAAATAAATTTACGTCATAATAAATTTTAATCGAACAATAAATATAAAATATAAAATTATAATAATCGTATTACGATTTAGTGATCGTAAGCAACGAAAGTTAAGATATCGACGAGAGAATAGAGTTCGATAGAGATCGAAGGTGACCCCAACGTATGTACGCGTGTGTGTGTGTGTATGTATATATGTATGTATTTATATATGTATGTATGTATGTGTACTCGTGGTTTCACGAAACATAAATAATTCACAAATCGGTACAGAGTGCCCCTTTGCTACCCTTGATAGAAGAGTTCTTTGGACTGGGAGTTCCTCGAGGATCGGAAGAGCTTTCCCTCAAGCTGCCAAATCCTGAGGAGGCTTGTCCAGAAGAGAGTCTAGGTTGAGTCATAGCAACGAGAGGAATACCAGTCTTACCAGCCGATTTAATAGATACTCGATCATCCTCCAATCTTTCTTGGCTCGAATTTTGTTCGTATTTATTTATCAACGATTTAACATCTTTCAAAAATGGAGAATCTTTTCCAGCCGAGTTGCCAGAGCTTTGAGGATGATATTCGACTATTGGTATACCAATTTCATTAAAGTCTCCTTTTTTGAATGCCTTGGAATACTCAAAGCTACTTGTTTTAGATGATCCATCCTCATATGCTTTATGATCCTTCGTAGAAACGTTCCTTATTGATCTTGGATCTCCATAATCGTCTGGATTCGGAAATTCTCGTCTTTTCGAACTCAACGACGAACTCGATCTCTCCGTGAATATATCATAATCTTTATTAAGAACGTGCTTTCGTGATCTCGCTGCTGTATTTCCAAGATCGCTTTCAATGTCCGAATCTAATTCCAATGGTTTGTATGCGATCTTCGGGCTAGAATTTTTCTTACTTTCATCGCTGGAACTATCGAGTTCGTCGTCCGTTTCGAGATTTCGATTTTTTTGTTTCCTAGGAAGATCCTGTTGAACTGGTATTTCGTTATTGGTCTTTCGTTGATTTCCTGGACCCAAAGGACCGTATATCAAAGGACGTCTCGATTCCTCATCATCTTCTTCTTCTTTTGTTTTTGGTTTAACTGTAACTTGTAATACTTCTCTTTCTGTAGTCATGGGACTTACTGGACATGTAAAGATACCTAAATGATCATAAATAATTATTAAAACATGTCGATAGATATTATAAAATATAATTTTTTCTTTTTATTTATTTATTTATTTTTATTAGTTTCAATTACCATTGTCATCAGATTTAGGCTCATTTTGATTCGAATTCGTCGTAGGTTGTTGTATTGGCATTAATTCCTGGGCCGTATCCTCCTCGTTTTCATTAATCGATTTATTATATATCATTAAATTTCTACAGAAAATCCATACCAAAATCTTAAAAAGAATGCAGATAACTAATAGCAAGGTCGTCAAGTATAACATATAATTTCCAAGTTTTTTACTGTCGTGAAGATGGCATATACTCCTTTTATTACCCCAATGTATACACGTCATGTTTGCAATCACTTGATAAAGAATCTTGCCCTGTACATTGACGAAAAGTGCAACCCACATCATCCAAAATCCTATACTACTCGCTTTGTCCTGTTTATAGACTGATCTGAGATTGATCAATAGATCACCAACGAAAGTGGAAGCGATCAAAGCGTAGCAAAGCAAAGTACCAAACTGAAATAACAAAAGTTGTTATTTTTTTTCTTTTTTTTTTTTCTTTTAATGAACGAATTTATTGAATTTGTCGAATAATAATTATATTAAAAAATCAATGATGTACTTCAAAGGCTAGCCATCCGATTTGACAATTAGAGGAACCACATGGACCGTCCTTAGCATCTAGATTTCCTTGTCCCGTCATATCTTCGACGCAACTGCAATCACTGTAGAACTTGATATTGTCTATATAGTTTATAGAGGTACAACCTGCGTGACAAGGCGTATAAAAAGTGAACATGCCTCTGGTATCGCAGGTTGGTCGAAAATCGGAATCCCTCGAACAACGGCAATCCTTGTTGCAGTATTTCAACAAATTGATTCTTCCAAATGAATGAAATATCGTATTAAAATATATTATAATCAATGAAGATTAAAGCAATAAAAATAATTATATATATATACTTACGATCCTTTATTCATCCCAACAATTGGTAGCGTATCACAATATGCAAATACCAAAGCAAATATTGTAATAGTTGCTAAAACTGTCATAATAAAGTTATAACCAGCTATAAATGTTGCTCGTGGTTTAACTTTGGACAATACCAATCCAGATATAATTATGATCAATCCAATCAAAATTGGTTTCAAAATAGTCGAGATTAATCTTGAATGAAAGGGATCCCCAAATCCGAGTAACATTCCTGTAGGTCTTGGTATATGATATTTAGATTCCAAAATGATATTCTCGTGTGTCATGAAGTTCAAGAGAGCAGTAGCACAAAAGGCCGAAGCGAGAATATTACATATCAATAATTTGTTTGAGATCAACCTTCCGACCATCGCAGTAAAGTTTGGAGTACCAATTTTATGATCGATTGATTTTAGACGACGAAGAGTTAATGTACCCGCACGATCGAGTATCGAAGCTGCTGCCTGTTCTACTACCTGTCGAATTAATTCACATTATTGTTTTTTATTAATCATCTTTATACATATATATATATATATATATATATATATACGTATCGAGAATTAAAAGTTTAGAAATTTTTTATGAACATATATTTCATTTTGATAAAATTTAAGATTTAAATTATTTTGATGGTGAAAGTTAAAATATCAATTTAAATTCATAAAATCAATATCATATCAGAGAATTTATTTTAAATATTTAAAAGATAAGTTTTGATCAGTAATATATGTTTTATATTAATTTTACCTCAGAAGGTAATCTTCTAGGAAACCATGAGAGAAATAAACCAGGTATTGTCATGGCTATAGCGAGTATGGGAAAACCAAGCCACCAAGCACCTATTTGTTCTTGATAAGATTCTATAACTTTCAAATTCTCCGCGTCTATCCTGGGCAAAGATGAACGATAAAAGATATATGCAAATCCTTTGAATATTCCATGTTTAATAATCGAGATATTATATTTTCATTTAATTACCGAAGACAACCCCAAGCGAGGATGTATCCCAAAAGAATACCGATAATCTTTACTGCGATTATAATACCCAAAAATCCAGCCACATGCTGTTTCTTGGTATTATCATCGAGATAAGATATGCCAAGTGCATAATAGGCTATATTAGCCATGCCAATTAAAATTTGTATCAAAATTAAAATTGCTAGAGTGAAGTAACACGTGTCATCCTCTTCCACTATTACCTTGGATGCACTGGTCGAACATAAATCTGGACTATCGTCTGAAAACAAACTACAGGTTCGTTAATTCCTCTAGAATTCATTAAACGTATTATATATTTTATAAAAAATATTGATACAATTTTTTTTTTTTGTAATAGAAATTACCTGCGTATAGAGACATATGCGTGACATTCGACGTTTCCTCGATAACTCTTATTTTATGAGTTAGATGTGGTATTATCAATATCATATAACCAGCACATTGCAATAATACCAAAGCACCAATCCACGATGCTCTATGAATTTTGTCACCCCAATATGCAATGATCAGACCAAAAAGAAAAGGTGTTAATTCCGAAATTACCAATATCCAATCTACAAAACGAAATGTTTATGGATAACGTCTTACGTTTTGACAAATTTTGACAGATCAGTATCACGTACCTATCAAGTAAGGATCAAATTGAAATCTTCTTGCTATCGTAGAACCAATAATATTAAAATATGCCGATGAAGCTGCTTGAAGAAGACCGATCCAACATATCAATCCAACGAACGTACGTCTCGTTGCAAATTTTGCTAATTTTGGACATGGTAATTGTCTACATCCACAATCAATCGATTGGCTGGGTATTGGATTAGCTGGCCCTGACAAACCACCTTCCACTTCTGATCTTACCACTTCTTGAAGATGTATAGTCATTGTTTGAAAAAGAGTTTACCTTCAACAAAGATATTTATAAATCAATATAATTAAATTGTAGCTTTCTTCCGGCTATTTTTTTTTCTTTTCCTTTTTTTTTCTTTTTTTTTTCTTTTTTTTTTTTTTTTAATATAATATCAATTAGAGTCAGAGTGTTTTTACAAGTATATACATAATGCTTTCGTGCGAACAAATCACACGTGTAGGTAGAGAACACGCGACAGATGCGTCATCGTGAATCATTCGAAAGAGTGCCAATTTTTCTATCACATTTTCAATTAATCTGAATCATTTTCTTCTTAAACGGATTGATAAACAAATTACAATGATAAGTAAAAGTTTCGAGATCGATTTAAAAAAAAAAAAAAAAAAAAAGATAAAAGATAGAAGATATTTTCTTAAAAGAATCTAATCTTTTTATTATTTCATACCTGTTTCGTGAATCGGCCCAATGCCGAATAAAAAAAAATTAACCTTATATTATAATTACGCTCGCGTGTCTTTCGTTATCGTCACATGATGCGAAATGATAAACAATATTTTCCGTAAATTCTTGTTTTTCTTTTTTTTTTTTTTTTCACGTGATCTACAATTATTATTAATACTCCCAAGATTTTATTTTTCTCTTTGTCACCATCAACACTTATGAAAGAGACTAAGGAGAGCTCAAAGGTGCGGCACTTTGGTTCAACTAACGCGCACGTTATCTCATTACAGATACGCAGCTAAGATATCTTTCGATAAAGGCCGAATGTAATACATGCGTGTGTTACGATAGGGACGATGTTATTACTCGTACGTACGACGAATAGATCGAAACTAAACGCTATACAAGTCAAGACTAAATCGATAACTGTAAAACCATTTGTAATTAGAATGATATGAAACGTCCAAGTCAAGAGCAAGAATTTTTCAAGATTATTTTATTGTCGTTTGATTAATTTCCTTGGTATTGATTAAAATCGTTATAATTAAAGGTAAATTGATGATTATTGATGATTTTTACGAACTTAACGATCTGACGATAATATAAAGTGTTAAATTATATATATATATATTTTGTCAAATTGATAAATAAAAAGAGTATTTTAAAAATGATTAAGATATTCCAACGTATAATTAAGAAGCATTTTATTCGAAATATTAATAATATTTATTTGTATAACATATTAGATGAAAATGCTCGATTAAGCGATGACAGTAAGATTTAATTAAAAAAAAAAAAAAAAAAAAAAATGAAAAATTATTTCTCGTCGACGATAATGATTTAACTTTGATTGGATCAATATACGATATATAAATGAGCGTGTTAAAATTTTGTCAATTTCCATAAAAAAAATCCAAGTTGTCGTAGGGAGAATAGAATTTATGGAAGGCCTATGCTGTCGAATGTTCAGGATAAAATGAGATGGAAATAAAAGACCACGAAAGGACTCTCGTCAAGATTCCAGTGAGAATCCTCGACTTTTCTCTCTGTATTAGGAGTCGAGGAGGAGAGCCTCGTTCATTTTTCTTGCAGCTCTGTGATCCTTTCCTCGCGAACGGACAGGGATGAATCGAGAAGCGAGCAATTTCGAAGAGGACTCTTCGGCCAATGGCTGAGAAGGAAAGAGTGAAAAGAGAAAGAGAGAGAGAGAGAGAGAGATAGAGAGAGATACAGATGAAGAAAGAAGAAAGAAAAGAGATAGGAGGAACGAGGGAGAAAAGGGAGGAAAGGTGGTTGGACCATAGGAGGATGGGAAGGAGTTAGCGAGCTTAAGCACACTTAAGTCGGTGCCATAAGAAAATGACGAATGCTAATTAGCATATGAAAAGCTTCCCAACCTCCCTCCTCTACCTCCCCTTTACCGCTCCTCCTCCTCCCCCCTCCTCTCGTTTTCTAGCCCCCACTCTTCTTTCATACCATCAGGAGGTCTTTCCCCACTCCAATGTTGCGATCACGCTCAAGCTCGACTCGCTTGGCAAGGCGATCACGTTTTTGAATATTAAGGACGGGATTACACCGTAGGCTTAACGCGCGAAATTTAGTCCGGCGAGGTCAGAGACAGGAGGGGTGAAAAAAAATCACCCTGTAAGACTCTAAGTAACGGAGTTCGAAGAAGAAAAAGAGGAAGGTAAGGCAGAAAGATTGAGAGAGAGAGAGAGAGAGAGAGAGAGAGAGAAAGAGAATTGATAGTTACGAATATAGTTCGTACCGTTAGAATGCATCATCTCTTTCTCTTGAGGATGAAATATATTCACGATGACGCACTCGTTCATTGACTGATAAAGATGATAATAAATAATACACGGATACTCCGTTGCGCCTGTGCTTTTCCAAAAAGATCTTCTTCTCTTTTCCTCTCTTCCTCGATATTTTTCTTTTTTCATTTCCTTCTCCTTCTTTTTCTTCTTCTGTTTCTTTTTCTCTTTCTTTTTCTATTACTTTTTCTTTTTTTCTTCTTTAAAGGGTATCAGTGTTCCCTTTATTTTAATAAAAGGGAAGATTTGAGAGACAAAGAAAAGAAAATAAGTGAAAGAATTAGAAGTATAATTATATTAATATTTTCTTTAGTTAGTTATGATTAATATTGTTTTCCTATAAAATTTATTTTTCGTTGTTAAGTGTACATCATTTAAATTAATGATTAAAAAATTTATTTATGCGTAATATCAAGTACACACTATTATTTTATTTTATATATATATATATATATATATATATATATATATATATATATGTATATATATAAAATCTTTAAAAGCAGGACACAGGAAAAAATTCCAGGTGGATTTCTTTCGAAGTGGATTGAATATGACTGGCAGTGAACGCATACGAAAGAGTGGGCATAGTGAACGACTATAGGGATTCACATATATGTCGTATATATATATTTTTCTCTCTCTCTCTCTCTCTCTCTCTCTCTCTCTCTCTTGTGTATCAAGGATGCAGGGCTTTCCATTAGCGGAGTAAGTGACCGGCGCTCGCATTTTCTTTGATGTCAGTTAATTTACTAATAACATCGTTCTATGGTCACCATCCGGGCCACCCTCTAAATATTTGTGTCGCCAACATATCGCGAGTTGGTCTCATCTAATTGAGCTTCGTTATTATTATTATTATTATTATTATTATTATTATTATTATTATTATTATTATTATTATTATTATTATTATTTATTGTTCTTCTTCTTGTTATCATTTTTAACGTCAATTGGATACAGAGAAAATATCTTTCAAGTATTTCCAAGACGTATCATCTTATTTAACGATGACAAAGAGAAATTCATTATAAAAGAAATATTATTATATGTAAAACGATTGAAATGAAAAAGCAACGATCCCTATTATCCTATTTAAATCGAATGAACATCGAAGAATTTTTCTTCGACGTTCTTAAGAGTCCTAATCTTTTGCGATTAACGTACGATATAGAAGAAGGCTAGAATCGGGGAATGGGAGGGAGGGGATGTAAGGGAGTGGGGTTGAAAATCACGACAGAAAGGAAACTTGCTTGGCTGGGTTGCTTCGTTGGACGTGGTTGGTGGGGAATAGCTCGGTTCGAGACGATCTTAGCAGAGGATTACGTAGAATTAAGTCCTGGACGAGGGCGTGCCCCCGTAACACTTAATTTTTCCCTCGATTTTTTAATCTCTTGGTAAATATCGTCCACCCCCCTCTCCCTCCCCCTCAACCCCGGACCCTCCTTTGTACTACTCCTTCTCTCCTCACTACTCTTCTCTCTTTCTCTCTCTACTTTTCTACTCTTCCTTTTTAGAGAAGAAGGTTCCACCCCTTATCGCGACCAACGTCTTCCTTCCACCCCACTTCCATCCCTTTTTCTACGGTGTATCTTTCTCTTTCTCTCTCTCTCTCTATTTCTTTCTCTATCTCTTCCCCTCTCTTTCTTTCATTCTTTCTTTCTTTCTTTCTCTTTATTTCTCTTTCTTTCTTTTACCATCGTCAAAGGAGAACCCATTTAAAAACCTCATCAATGCTTAAGCTCCGACGCTACCATAGGAACTAATCCCTCCTATTTTAACGCAGAACAGAAAGAGAGAGCGAGAGAGAGAGAGAGAGAGAAAGAAAGAAAGAAAGAGAGAGAGAGAAGAAGCGAGCTGGCGGTGCGCACTTTTAAAAGTAAGACTCCGCCTTTATTAGTAGATACAACAGTTTTATTTCCACCGAAAAAGAGGCACCGGGAAGGAGTTTCACCCGGGCTCCTTTTTTACTTCCTTCCCTAGATTCTTTTCTTTTACCCTTTAACCCTTCCCTTTCTTTTTTTTTGCATGTACTCCTCCTTCTATCTTTCCTACTCTTTCTCTTTCTCTTTCTCATTCTCTGTCTCTTACTCGCGAGAGAAGCTTGATACTTGTATTATCAGAACTCGTAAAAAGTTTTGTCGTTTTACAGAGAATCATTGTTTTTACGGTCGGAAAGTTGCGATATGTATAAAAAAGGAAAAGTATTAGTGATTCCCTAATTAATTTGACGGTCAGTATAGTAATTTAATTATTTAATGAATATTGTTATATTTAAGTGGCTATACTTCAATGTTAATACGTTTTAAAATAGAATATTTGTAAAAATGTAATTTTCTTTTGATTTAAACGAAAGATCAATCTAAGTATCATCCTATCGTTATTGTATTTAATAATTGATTACACGAAGAAACATCGATTAATTAATATCAAGTGTCTTTTTAAATTAATTATACAAAATTTTTATTAGCTCAATCGTGATTAGAATTCGTATAAATTTGGAACTTTCATAATCGCTTTAGATACGACAGAATTTTCTCAATGGGATATCTAGATCGTGCAAGTTCGTTCCTATGAAATATCATGGTGACGGCTTATTCGAGTCGATCGTTTGCGCGACTGCGGTCAAATCTAAGTGTGCGTGCACGTTCGCGGTTATAATACGCTTTAAACTGTTAATAGAGTATGTCGAGGATGCTTCACTTCGGCTGAATCTCGAGTGTTGGGCTAACACTCATGGACGAAATTAATCTACACACCGAGCGATCGGATGGACGCTGACCAAGCTCGAAAAACCGTCGATTTTCGTCGTGAGCTTTCCATCCCCTCCCTCATCTACCCTTCCTATCAACATCCATCTATTCACCGTCCACTCTCAACGTTGACCTTTACCCTTTACAATACGAACATGCTCGAATATGGAACACGCTTCGTCCGAAAGCGATTCGTTCGAGAGCCGTTGAGCTTTCCATCAGGATAATTGATACTCTTGAAAAAAAAAAAAATAAAAAATAAATAAATAAATAAATAAATAAAAATTAAAAATTAAAAAAAGCATCAACGTGGATGATCTAATCGAATCAATACAAATCACGCTTTTATCGAATGTTTTGAGAAAATAAGAAACGAGAAAACTTTTCCTGATTAACATGTAATCCTATAAATTTCGATCGAATCAAGATTTGAATTATGATAAAATTCAGGGCAACGTGTTAAACGCGTATGAAGATTAAACAAATTATACTTGAGATTATCAAATGTTTATTAAAAATTTTTTAAGAAGTTTTTGTGAATTGCCTGAAATATTAAATTCAATTGAAAACAATATTTGATAGTTAAGAAAAGTATTATTGATGTTGCCATGCTTAACAGCGATGTAACAAAGGAGGACGCAATATCTATAGAAGAATTATAATTTCTATCCGATATAACTGATTATCAGTGCTGTTGCGAATGAAAACCGAAGATCGTCAATATTGTTTCGAACGTGCTTTAAAAGGAAAATATAAAATAAGTAAGGTTTCTCTGAAAAGTTAAAGGAGTTTCAACGAGATAACGATGGTTGCATTAAGAAGACCACGAAGGAGAGTGAAGGACGAGTGCTTAACATTACAATGGCTACTCTCAAAGCTTTCTCTCTCTCTCTCTCTCTATCTATCTATTTATCTCTCTTTCTCTCTCACACTCACCCCTATTTCTCTTCCCTATCAACGAGTCGATGAACGAAATATCAACGAGACTAAGGATTAGAAGTCTTTTATGAATAGCAGATCTTGATGAATCGTCCAACGTTGAGTAAAATCTCTCTCTCTCTCTCTCTCTCTCTTTCTCTCTACGTTGAGCCCGACCAACGCTAATGGCTTTTCTCGATCTTCGCGAGCCATTCTAAAATAATTAAACTTCAGCGGCCATTTGCTATCGTAGTCCGATTAAGAAGATACTTGAAACTTGTCTAAGGGATAGAGAGGTAGGAGTATAGCATTTCGATCATAAGAGAAATAGAGGGAGGGTGTCTTATTAAGAACAATGAACGATTCGAGGATTTTTTATTTCTTCCTCTCTCTCTCTCTCTCTCTCTCTCTCTATATATATATATATATATATATAAAGAAATAAAAGGAAAAAGAAATAAAAAGTATATAAAAAATTAAATGAAAAATAAAACAAGAGAAAGTCTCGTTTCAACGATTTGTTTTTGAGAATACCGATGGAACGTCGTCGAATCGCTTGTGAGAAATAATCGTTTTCGAAACAAAATAGATACGACTTGAGTTAATACTTAAAATCGAAAAAGTGAATGGCGTTGGCGAAGATTGCCTCTACGATTTTTTCAAATAGAAATAAGAGTTTTAAGAATCAACATATGCGCACGGTAGATCAAAAGACGCGCTCATCGATAATTGGTAGAAATCTTTTCGCTCAACTCCCAAGCCCCGATACCCCCAACCCTGTCGCCATGTCTCGTCTTCGTTTGAGGATTATAAGCGTTTCTCGTTGCGGCAATGGTGGTTGCGATGGAAAAAGATCGCATATTTATTCTGTGTCTTCGATATCGTTTGATGGCGGGTACGAGAGCGGGCTGAGAAGCTCGCTGAGAGTTTGGAGTTTATAGAGTAGGGTGGTTATGAGGTTGGGAGGAAGGGTGTGTTTGGCGCGTTCTGTATCGATAGGACGAAAGGAAAGGTTCTCTGCTCTATCTCTCTCTTTTTCGTTTTCTCCTCTATGCGTTCATCTCGCTTCCCCTCGTAGAATCACTCAAATGAGGATGTCTTTACTTTGCGCTTTACTTTTATTTATCTCCGTGAAAGACGAAATTCACGGAAGCGACTCGGAGACGACGAACTTTTTCTTTTTCTTCTTTTTTTCTTCTTTTCTTTTTCTTTCTTTCTTCTTTTTTCTTTTTTTGCAAGAGGAATAGAAAGAAAGAGAGAGAGAGAGAGAGAGAAAGAAAAGGAGAAAGATGCTTGCTCTCCTCTCTTTCATTTATTTTTACGCTTTTTCTTTTTTTTCTCTCCCCTTTAGCCCCCAACCAAGCAACCCTGCCTCTTTCGTCGTTAAGGGAATCGATCGCTCGTAAATAGCACGTATATCCAACCACAGGCTGTAATAAGGATCGATGCATTGCGTGTATATAATCGAGTTTCCTGCTTTTCTTGAGTTCGACGAGAAATATTACTTGAACGTATTTTCATTTTAATTAATACGTAAATAGACATAATAGTCAGGTATATATGAAATATTTTATAATCAAAAATATTTCTTTCGAAGAAGGATTTCTCCTTTATCATATCAATCGGATAAACCCGATTGTACGATGAGCGAGAGAGTATCTAATCGAGTAAACCTGTTCTCGATTTTCGGACGAGCTATTTGAAAAGAAAAGAACCGGCGGATGAAACGAAAGTAGGATGAAGAAGCATAAGAAGAAGAAGCGTAAGAAGAAGAAGAAGAAGAAGAAGAAGAAGGGGTTAACTTCTAATTGTTTTGTTAAATGACGCGCGAGTAAGAATCCCTCGGAGGACTTAAGCCCCAAAGCGAGCGCGCTTGGTGGTTTCAGTTCATTCCGTTTTCTCTTCTCTCTTTCGTTCTCCTTCCCCACCCCCCTCCCACTCGGCTCTCCACCCCCTATACCCTCCCAGCTACCTTAATTCTTAGCTTTATTCTCTCCTAAGACTCTCTCTTAATTTCTTATTTCTCCCTCCAACGTACCCCCGTCTTCCTATCCTACCTTTCGCAATTTATACTCTAAAGAGAGAGAGAGAGAAAGAGAGAGAGGCCACTGAATGCCAGGCTTAAGAAGACAATGCTTCGCTTTCAAACGGCGGCTTCGGGGACCTTTCTTTCGCATTAGATACTTTAATTCTTTAAACGTGTCCCTCTTCAGCCATGCAGAACCAACTCCTACTTTTTTTCTCATTTCTTATGTATACAAAACATAGATACATAGAATACATATTTAAAAGAAGTACATATATGAAAAATCTTATCGAAATAGATTCAGTTTATCTACATTCTTGAGAAAAAGAAAAAAAGTATAATAATACCGATATCGTTGATATCATCAAAATGGTCGGTTACTTTGCTAAAGTAGCCGCTATGAACCGCGAAAATTATTCGATATCTCTTGATACATCTAATTGGCCAAGTTCTCCGAGAAACTGTAGCGAAATAGAGAGAGAGAGAGAGAGAGAGAGAGAGAGAGAGAGAGAAAGAGATAACTAGAGTGAGATTGATGCAGAAGGTGGAAATGAAAGCTTCGGACGAAAATGTAAAGAGAGAGAGAGAGAGAGAGAGAGAGAGAGAGAGAGAGAGGAGAGGGAGGTAAAGAGGAGGAAGCTGTTGATGCTCGTCGATTTCTGATGACCATCCACGAGCCAACCATCGGCTGGTAATGGCCACTTTGAGGGCCCGCCATAAGCTTTTCCAAAGAGACGAACCCTTGCCCTAAGTGGTCTTACACCGACGTTTCGACGAGGTAGATACTTACCTATCCGCAATATAATGACCACCTGGCCTTTTGCCCCTTCGCAGTATCCTTTTCTCTTTAGACTTGGTATTTCCTTTCCTATCTCTCTCTCTCTCTCTCTCTCTCTTACTTTTTCGTATGACCAAACTATCTAATATATTTCTCCTTAATTAAATGGATATCAATTACCGATGTCCTCCTTGTCGCGGATTCCAAAGGAAAGTCTAGATATCTTCAACCACGATTTCTAAGAGTAAGAAAAAGTCAGCATGACTCTTCATTTCTCCATTTCCTTGTGATCATTTTTTTTATCTCACAATATCCGACTCTTTTAATGGTTATTTTTGTTAAAAAGATTTTTCTATTTAACTGAATCAGTAACTTTTGAAATTTTTATTAATCTCGATGTTACGAATTATTACGATTGTAATTTTGATCATCTTCTTTTTAACTCAAACATTTTTTTCTTTCATCTTATCGTAGAAATTTTTGATTTCTTTTAATAATTTTCATACGGACGAACGATACAAGATAATGTACAAGAGATTTGACAATCGTAGGAAGATTTTAACAACGTACGTCGTACGATGACGAAGTCGAGACTTTGAATAGGGTGCGAGAGAAGAAGGAAGAACGCGAAGGGGCTGGTGAAGAGAGAATGCGGGTATGGCAGAAGTACCGGAACCGGGGGGTTTCAGAGGCTAAATGGAGCCACGGCAGAAGCAAGGGTTAACTCAATAGAGCTCTAAGTGAATTACTTATCGCGTACACCCAGTATACAGACTAGATGCGTTCAGCTATAGCTCGTGGATACTCAGGGCCGACCCTATATATACCTTTTCGTTGTCCTTCTCTTTTTCTCTTATACGCACATATACGCATACACACAACACACGTACGTATACACGTACTATTTCGTTTTCCTTCTCTTTCTCGCTAACGGTAGCGCTTTTAAAAATATCCATTTCGTGTCTTTCCCGCCCACGTAACAGAATTTTAGGTACCGTGCTAGCTAATCGCGTTATCAAGCGATTTCATCGACGTGAAGGTGCTCGTCCGGCTAGAAATGTTCTTGTTTCGTCGAAAGCTCGAAAAGGGAGTTCAGTTCAAAATTAACGAAGCCATAGGTCACCGATAACTCGATTAAAACGTCAAATTTTATAGAAATACATTTCGTTTTTAGTCGTCACTTTTTTTTCAAAACAACTCGAAATAAACAAAACAGGATATTTTTTAAAAATCTCGAATATCCGTTGTCATCAATTTTACGATGTTTCTATATTTATTTAAAGGAGCCTATCAAACCGCTTAAATATTTAAAGATTTAAAATTCTTTTATTTTTATAAATACACAAAAATTAAATCTTTATAGTTCATGAAAAGATTGATTAAATAAGTGTCCAATCGATCATAAACAAATATCCAAAAGATAATTCAAATTGTTTGAAAGATAAGATTCTTGATGTAACTCTTTGGAATAAGCGATCATTTAATATTATCACGAGACGACATCGAACGAAGTTGACGGCCCTGACTGGGAGAGAGCAGCGAAAGGATGCAAGCAGGTTATGGCATTCCAGGGGAACCCTTAGAAGGCCTTCTACTAGCAGGATCTTTGATGGACGCAGCCTGGCTGCTCAAGAAAATTCAGTTAGTCCGCAGCTTTGTGTCCTGTCGCGAATTGAGCGAGCGAGAAAGAGCTCTGCACAAGATAGATAGATAGATAGATAGATAGATAGATAGAGAGAACGAGAGAGAGAGAGAGAGAGAGAGAGAGAAAAGGGTGGTAAAGGGGTGGGAAGGAAGTGAGGTAGTGCTCGGACGGATGTCTCCGCTTCCAACTTAATTAGCCATCGCTGCCTTAATTGCCGCCTGATATTGCCCGGGGTACAATTAGCGCAATTAGTTCGAAGAAAGTGTTGCATTTTCTTTCACGTTGTTCCATTTAGTTCTTTCATACATGAGATATATACGGTATATCTCTTAAATTTTAAAAGTATTTTCAATTTTTCTTTAAAGTGTTTATTATTAGAAATTTGAAATTTTTATATAAGTCGCGATTAGTTTCTTGTATAAATACATTGTCATAATTAGAAATCTAAGTGAATAAGAGTAATTATTAAAATACAATATATATATATATATATATATATATATATATATATATAATTTTCATAAATAATCTTTAAGAAATTTAAACTTTTGATCGATCATCAATGGATTAATTAACACTAAATCTATCGACACTTTATGTATACCTATTCCTTAGACTGGTTTTAAAATAATTTATATTTCTTAATTTAGAATAAAGATAATAATCAATTCGATAATGAAAAATATAATTTCTTTTATATAGAAGTAAAATAATTTACATTTTATTCGTTTTCAAAAATTCCAAGAGAATGTGAATAATAGCCTGTCCAAAGAAATGTTTAGAAATATTTTTCATTTGTCATGACTTTATAGTTTCAAAATTGATTCTTCGAGAGAATATTATTATAAACAGATATAAATTGTTCAACCGGATACAAATCGGTCAAATGACCGATTATGATTGGTTGAACAGATTACACATTTTTTATAGAAGACAAGTAATCAAAAAAAAAAGAAGTGAATATTAAAAAATTTATTCTACATATATTATAAAAAAAGTCATGAAATTTAAAGACGATACAATTTACGTTCTATATAGAAAATTCTAATGGAAATTATAAAAACGATCATTTGATCATGGTCATGATTAGGTTTTGTGTTAAAATGACAAATCAATATCAAAGTTAAAGATAAGAAGAAATAGTTCGACAAGTAATGTGGCTTATAGAAGATAAAGCTTTCATTCGCTCGAAGAAGACTCAAGAGGAGGAAGATGAAGAAGAAGAAGAAGAAGAAGAAGAAGAAGAAGGTGGTGAGTGAGGAGGAGGAGGAGGTTGGCATAGGCGGCCGGCAAAAGGGGTGAGCTCGCATAATGTAGCCGGCACGGCATAATAATTCAGAAATTTGCATGTACGCGGGCTAACTCCCCAAGTAGGTTATCTATGCTCGAAAGTTTTCCACTTGATATATAACGTATCCGAGGCTGGCTTCGTATATAAACGTTCGTTCATACTGCGTCTTACGTCCACGTGTCTCCCCCTTCTCTCTCTCTTTCTCTCTCTCTGTCTCTCTCTCTCTCTCTCTCTCTCTCTCTCTCTCTCTCTCTTTCTCTGGTTCTATCTTTCTCTTTCTAAAGAAGTAAAGGGGTGGCTGCTCTTACAAGTGGACGGTACGGAGGAAGGAAACAGGGAGATGAAACAAGAAGTTGTTGTACAAGAAAGCGCTATGGAAGCCTCCAGACATCTTATCTTCAACAAATTCATATTATACGTGCAACGTGCACGAAGAGAGAAGGTCGTGGTGTATCTCTCGAAGATATTTATTTAACGAGAAACGAGTAAAGCGCGATAATTCGACGAGTTATAGGTGTTTTAAAGATACTTATTGATTATCAGCTAAGTATCATGAAGAAAAAGAAATTATGTTTATATGTTTATGTAGGTACCTAGAATATTATATATACAGTTATATATACATATATATATATATATAGGTTATCGTAATACCTATGATTAAGTTTTTAGACAAAACTCGAGAATTTGTGATTCTTTTATTGTTATCATATTTCAAATTTGATATTGATACTGATAAAAGAAAAAAAAGAAAAAAAAAAAAAGAAAAAGAAAAGAATTTGAAAAAAAAAATACGTAGCATTTAGCATATTAGAATTTTAGAATTACGATAGTTTCGTAATCTTCTTATTTATATTTCATAATAATAATAATAGAGGTTATCGTACGGATAAAGTCGATGAGAGAAACACATAGATAAAGCAGATTTAGCTTGAAGGTTCGTTTCTTGTCATCGATCATGAATTAGCCCTTTCACCCTGAATTACTAAATACTCTCTGGTAATATATAGCGAGTCTGACGAACACGTTGAATATCGCTTAACGTTTAATCCATTCTAGTTTCCGGTAGTATCCATTTGGTGACGATCGTTTAAGCAGCTTGTCATCGTTTGCTACATAGGGAACGGCCGCCTGCTTACAAGTACACACATTCCCGATCATAGCACATGCGAGAGAAAATTATGACGATGGTAAGGTTCATCAGGGATGTGTCGCATATGATATAGAACGAACAGTTCTCGCTTTGCTCCCATCGAGCAAAGCGAGAGAGAGAGAGAGAGAGAGAGAGAGCGAGAGAAGGTCCTAATCCAAATTACAAAACCTCATCTTGCCTTTGAAATCGGTCCTACGCTTACTCACAACTTTGACATGAGATGTTCCGTATGTGTTCATCGCGAATGCTTTGCGAAATGAAATCCGTAGGGCGGACGATATGCTTTGGTTCGTCCTTTCTAATTGAGAGAAAGTTACTAATCCATATATTATAGCATTTCTCTCTCTCTCTCTCTTTCTTTCTTTCTATCTCTATCTCTCTTTATAGAATTTGCCTTTGAAAGCGAGTTGCTTGGTCGACTTTGTTGCATATGAATTTAGAAACATGAAACCGGTTAAATCGATGAGAGGTGCAAAGTGATGATAAAGATCTAAAAAAGAAGATAACAATCTAAACCAGATAGGTACATAAATTAAATGGACATTATGTGTTAATGAACTCTTGAGTATGCTCACGATGCTTCTTATTCTTCATCTTCTTAGAGTAAAAGGTCTTTTTTGAGATCTAAGAATACGTTCACTTTTCCGTTAACGTTATTTCTTTGAAGATTTGTTACTGTACTTGTTCAGCTGGTATAATTATTATGTTATTATATTATATTTTAACCCATTGAGTGTACGTGTCGTGTAATATTTAACATTAATTTATTTCTTTATTCTATATATATATATATATATTTAGAGTATATCTAATAATGTTAATAATGTAATATCATATATATATATATATATATATATATATATATGTGTATATCAAAACAAATGATAAATTATTAGAGCAACGTTAAAAGAAATTGCTCAAATATTCATCGACAAATGGGACCTACGATCTAATCTACGTCGTCTCTTTTTCTCCTTCTGACGATACTAATCAACCCTTTTACTTTCACGAAACGCTTCCATCCTCAAAGAGATTTTGAGTCTGTGGCAAAGGGATTACACAGGCTGAAACTTCTACCTCGAGTTAGAATCTAGCGACGGGAAGCTGTCGTAGAAACCGTGGACGCGAATTTATTGAACGAAGCAGTATCAAATTCCGCGATCGTTCGTCGAGTCACAAACTATGTACGAGATAAAACGTAGGTAACTATGACGAAATGGAAACCCAATGACGAGACAATTCCCAAAGGTAAAGGACTGTCACGAAAGATAAGAAGGTCGAACTCGGTTGAATATTAAAAATGAAACAAAAAAAAAAAAAAACAAAAACAATGGTGTATAATCATTTCGAAACAATTTTAAAACGTATTACAACAAGCAGATAAGTATGTAATGAATAAATAATATTGTTCATTTTTATTTTTATTAAATTTTCAAAATCACTAGCAAAAGATCATTATTATAATCTATTCAAATGAAAAAAAAATCAAGTATTCGAATAATATATATTATATGACGTAATATAGATCATGTATAAAAAGATTCTAATGCCATTTCAAAGTTTATCGACAACTCGATATATGTATGAATATTTTTTTTTATATCGTCCGTACTTCGTCCTTTCAAATACGAATAATTTTTATTATATATATATATATATTTTTTTTTTCTTCTTTCATTTTGTTTTTATTCAAACGTTTCGTATAAGCAGTAAAGTCAAAGCATTTTATTTCGAGTGTTTGACAATCAAATTCATTCTTTTCCTTCTACGACAATTTCAATGCGTCATAGTAGTTTTTTTTATATTTTTTTCATAGGTAACTCAAATATATGTTACTATATGTATTAAAAAAAAAGGATTTTCCTCCTTTTGAAAAGAATTCGCGTATTCGATGCGCGAATCTAGCCAACCATGTACTCGCGTTCGAGCGCTTCTGCTCGATCGAGCGATAAAAGGATCGGTTTCGAGATGAAGAGAAGTGGAGTAGGTAGTAAAAAATATTGATATCTCGGGAAACGTAGGATATTTTTTACCGATTTTTCTTTAAAACATTTTATGCAAGCAGCGCCCACATTCACTCCCCTTAACCCCCGCCCTAAACCCCTACGCACGTACGTACGTACGGACGCACGCACCCAACCCACCCACATAACCCTCCCGAAGAGTCGTAAAGCTGAATTTATTAACACCGGGAACGACGGTAAGATTTGCCGAATGGTTTTCAATTTGTACTGTAACGTTCCAAGAGGAGCACATGCTCGACAGATTCCGTCGGTGCTTTCGTAGGAGACATCATTATTATTATCGGAGTATGCTTCCAAAGTGTCTTTTTATTATCTCCCCTTGTCCCACTACCTCTCTCTCTCTCTCCCTCTTCCTGTCTCTTTCTCTCTCTCTCTCTCTCTCTCTCTCTCTCTCTTTTTCTCTGTCTCTCTCTCTTTTACTGCTTTAATATATTTAGATAAAAGTATTTAGCATTTGTAATTCTAGTATCATATCTTTCTGAAGTAATACTTATATAGTCATAATATTGAAAAAGTAACCTGAGTAGAAAGAAAAATTTTCAAATTATCTCTTATTTTTTCTTAAATAGATTTACGCTAGAATAATGTGTAATTATTCAAAAAAAAAAAAGAAAAAAAAAAAAAAAAGAAAAAACATATATGCGAACAAGTTCATCGATATATTTATATATAATTGAATTTTCAACAATTTTTATATTATTGTTTTTTACTTAAACGATCTATTAAAATTGCATCAACAAAATAATAGTTCTAATTTTGTCTACCTGTATATATATATATATATATATATATATATATATATATATATATATATATATATATAAATATTGCTCGCATATTTCGTTTACGAGTTCATTATAAATATCGTTTGCATTGTTCCGATTTGAAAATCTACAGATATACACACAGTAGCCTTTCTCGAAGGCAAATCATTCTGGAAAGTGTAGTACGTGCGGTCTCCTCTTGGTTACCTCGGGAGTTCGTCTCAAACGTCGATGCAGCGAACGGATTGGAGAATAGAAGGAAGCCTTCGAGATGTTCGCGGACGAGGATATTCGAATGCATTGCGCGGGATGCTCGTAATTTCCCCAGGTAAGCTCCAGCAAATTAGCTCCGGGCATACGTTACCCTCGCCTTAGTCCTTCCTTTCCTACACCCATGTCCTTTGCCCCTACCTCGCACATACATACACCTAGACACAGTCTCTTCTCTACTTCTCACCCCCTTCCTGTACTCTCTTTCCGAGGGCAGCTTTTCTAGAAAGGTAGAGATGGAAGAGAATGAGGAGAAGGAGGAGTAGGAGTAGGAGGAGGAGGTTGGAGCGGATAGGACACCGGTCTTCTAAATGTCTACGTTACTCTCCATCCCTCGTGTAGGTGAATTCGTTAGGAGGAGGAGGTGAGACGGGAGGGGCAAAGCTCAGCTACCGCCTTGGAAAAGCTCCAGGAGAAAAGAGAGATTCGAGCTTTGGTAAGAGGAAGAGGAGAAGATCAAATAGAGAGATAGAGAGAGAGAGAGAGAGAGGAGATACCTCTCGTTCCTGGAAGGCGTTACGAGAAAGCTCCGCCTGCAAGCTCATCGGTACACGCCCAGGGAGTGTAGCTTTGCCACCCACCAGGCGAACCTGGAAAACACTTTGGCTACCACCACGATAACGCTAACCCCCTCCATTTGGCTCTCTCTATCTCTTTCTCTCTCTCTCTTTCTCTTTCTGTATCGTCCTTTCTATCCCCGCTCGGTCAGCTTCCTCTTCTCCCTCCTCCTCTTTTCACTCCTTCACCATCCTCATCCACCTCCTCTTTCGAATCCTCCTTTCCCTCTCTCTCTCTCTCTCTCTCTCTCTCTCTCTCTCTCTCTCTCTCTCTCTTCTCTCCTCTCTGTCTATCTCGTGACTTGGTAGGAGTCGCAAGTTCGAAGCGCTTTGCACACAGATTGCATCGGAGGCATCCGCGAATGCAATCGTTACCCCACTGTCGCCTTTCCTACCCCTTCTTACTCCTTCCTATCCTTCTCTCCTTCCTCTTCGTGGCTCCACCGACAGCTCCTCTTTACTATCATCCGCAAGCGGCTGGAGGCGCGCGTCCGTGTGAGTGGATTTGTCGAGCTGCTATGGCTGCATAGAGACCAGCAGTCTACCCTGAAACTTCCTTGCTCGTTTCGCTCGATCCTTTCCTTCGTACCTTCCTTACTGATCGAAGTTTCCATCTAAAACCCACCTTCGTGAACGTCGAACAACGTTGAAGCACGTGGACGCCTCCTCCTCTGAGAGATTTACACTTTGAGAATCTATGTCAGCTTCTTGGCTAACTTAACATTAATCATCTCCTTTCCGTCTTGATTTTCAATATATTTATTCGGATATATAATACCAATGAAAATTATTAAAATATTCTATTGATTCGTACGTCGGTAGTAATTTTTTATTCATAATTAAAACGATCAAATTATAGACATTTGATATTATCAATATCATCAATATATTCTATCAATATATTCTCACTTTCAATGTCATGTTTTTACAATATCAAGTGAAATTATTTATCATCGTTAATCCTCTCTCTTACTTTAACTCACATATATATTTTATTATATACTTATCTACGCACAAGATTAGTTATAATAATCGTTTGTGATAATGGTTTAAGGCAAATAAAAGAAGTAAATATTTACTATGAAATTACATGAGTTAGACGTTATTCGTAAATGTGACAAGGCTCTTATCTTAATACAAACTCGTTTGATATGTTCTTCTTAAAGATATAAGACCATGCGTGATCGCGATATATGTGAGATTAAATTTTGGGCGCTGTCGTTGGCATTCCCGTACACATTTTCCTTCGAAAATCGGATTTGATGAGTGTAAAACGTTGTAACGCTGAACAAAATCTCTCGGAGAATCCCGGATCCGTCGGGGTGAATCTGTTCAAGGGTGGAGCTCTTTGCAACATATCATTATTTCAAACGTAAAGGTAAATCTTGTGAAAACAAAAGATAAACTAATAAACTTTATAATAACACTTATTTCATATAAATTTTGTATTTTGATAATCATTGAACCGATCAAGTATTATAAAATATGTACTTATCTATAGATTTCAAATTAATTTAATATAATATTGTAATATATCAATATAATAATCGTATATATGAACAATAAAATTTTTAAATATTACAAATGATAAATAATATTACATTTAATTTTAATGTCATTTTGAACGATCTTCGATACTAGTATTTTAATTTTATTATAATTTTGTAATTTTTATTAGATTTATAAATATCGAGAAAAGATGGAAATTAAAACACATACATAGAAAATATTGTAATAGGAAGGAAATTCATATGGCAAATGTCGTCGTTAACACGAGAGAGATTTACTTTCGAATATTTAGCATTATCATCGGATTATCCGATTTAATAGTACGCTACAATTAGTTGGTATTAAATTGACGATGTGATCTATAACTTTCTTTTTCAACTTCGAAATCGATGACATAAAAAGGAGAAATGATTTATGTAATTTTTCTTTCTTCTTCTCTTTCTCTTTCTCTCTTTTTCTTTCTTTTTCCGTCTGCAACTCATATAACATCATTCGCTCGCATATATTCATAATTAAAAATGACGTAGACTCTCCTATCTCCCGGTGCATTAAATGTTAAATCGAATTAAGATAAGGCTATCCAACGGAAACCGGAAATGATAAACTACAATGTCATCGTCGGTATCTCACTTTGGTCCAGGCATGATTAACTTCTAATATGGAAGTATAGAAAATTAAAAAAAGAAAGAAAGAAGTCTGTGATCGTAAAATAAAAAATTGAATAATTTCAAATATACCTAATAATTCCCGTATACATATATATGTTTAATAGATATTATAAATGTTTGTGAAACGCATGTGTTTTCTCTCTAACATATATAAGATCATTCTTTTGAACGTGGCCCGTGCGATAACATATTCAAATCCTATTGTAACTAATGCAAATATAGTTTTAAATAAACATGCAAATTTAACCTTGTTTTACGTAAAACCTCTTAACATATAAATCACATACATAATACATCTGCAATTTTGTAAATCCCTTTTGAAAATCATATTGGCATGATTAATAATAATTTTGAAAGAATAATAAAGTCTAGAGATTTATCTGTTTTCTTTTTTTGGGATATTGCAATGAAGAAAAAAGATAGATCGATTAAATTCAATGACGAAACATCAAATATATACACACAAATATATATATATATATATATATATATATATATATATATATATATATATAAATTTATGGTGACCTATAAAATCTTTACATACAACCGTATTCATGCTTACGTATATATTTAATTCAGTATAGAAACGAAACAAAGAGGAACAAAATTCGGGCATAGCAAATGGAAAAAGGGAAAATAGGCATATTGCAAAATGAAATTGAGAAGCACCGAAAATTCGTGGATATGGTGACCTAGAAATAATAAAGATTTTACTTACTCGGTATTTCATCGTGTAATGCCCCTAATTAATTCTCTACGATCGTAATCCGAAGCCAGAAAGCCACCAACTAAATACCCAACGACGCGTATTCATACACGCGTCTCTTTGATACGAATCATTTACGGTCTTTCGAACTTTGAACTCCATGTACGATCGATACAATCAAAATTTGTGATATATGATATAATATTAATATCATCTATGTTACATATATAATAATATATCCTGGATATATCATTGAACCGTTAATTCATTTATTTTATACTCTTTCTAATTATTCTCAATTCTAATTATATTTATAATATTACGATACGCGCAAAAGATTCATTATTAAAAGTAATAATATACTTAACAATAATAACAAGAGAAAAGAATCAAGAATAATTGATTATTTAAATAATATTTTAAACAGGTCATCGAATAAGACGAAACCAATAATCGATTAAAGAAGAGATCATAAACTTGATCGTTGCGCCTAAACACGGATGATCACGGACTCGAACTACGAAGAAAGTGTTGCAGGTGCACAGGTGCACGAAGTAGTAGTTCTACATCTTATTTCTTGATACACACCCCCCCAGCCCCCCCCCCGAGTAGAACGATCAAGAAAGAAGGGGTATTTTCAATTCAAGAGAAAGGAAGACAGAGATAAGGAGGAGATTGGGTGCCGATAGGAGAATGAAAAAAAAAAAGAGAGTAATTAACGAGAAAAACAATAACGAATGTATGACAAGAAAGTCTAAATAATGTGGATAAAATATATGAAAAAAAGAGAAAAGAGAAAGATATATATCGAGGAGGAGAGAAAAAAGGAAAGAGAGAGAAAAAGAGAGAGACGATTATGGAGGGGTTGAAGTAAAAAACCAGTAAAGAAAAAGAAAGAGAGAGAGAGAGAGAGAGAGAGATAGTAAAGGCGCGAAGGAGAAGTAGAAGCAGTAGTAACAGTAGCAGCAGCAGTAGCGCCGGTGGAACGGTGGTGGGGGTGAGCGCGACGGCGGGTAGGGTGTCGTAGGGGCAGAACCAGCGCCGCGACGCCTCGTCACGCACAGTCGCGGCTCGAACGCCGTTCGATGCGAACGTGTCGTTGTTACGGTCCGTCCTCGACCGCCCTCTCTGTCTACCTGTCTTTTTCTTTCACATTTTTCTTTCTCTCTCTCTCTCTCTCTCTCTCTCTCTCTCTCACTCTCTCTCTCTCTCTCTCTCTTTCATTCTTTCTCTCTCTCTTTCTCTTTGATTAACCTGTCTCATATCATCTTCCTTCTCTATCTCTATCTTTCTTCTCTTTTTTCTCTTTTTATTCTATCCTAATCATCAACGAAGACTCTACGAGGGATTTGTACATACGAAAAAAATAATAACAAACAACCATTGACAGTCTTGACTACTTTTTTCTCGAAGTTGTTCATCGAACGAAATACTATCTACATATATATATATATATATATATATATATATATATATATATATATATATATATAGTATACATATAGATACAGATCGAAGGTGTGACTCGGATTAACGATCTTTCTTTCTTTCTTTTTTTTTTTCGCGTGTGATTAGTGACTTTAGTTTTCATCGAAGATCCCAGTGCTCGCGTTTCGTTAACAACGTTTGCTTACCTCTTCTCATCCGAGAGAAAGAGAGACAGTTGCGTCGCGAGCACGTGTCTTCGTGTAATACATCCGAGAGTTTTTGTTATGGAATATCTCGAATCAGAGATTCGTTCGTCTATTAAAATATATTTAACGAATACGACACGATTTATCTCAGTCCCATGGAAGGCTTTCGAAATGATCAATGTGATAATGTGAATATATTTGACATATTTGAGATTCTTCATTTAGAAAGGATCATCTTGGATCATTCCTATTGATCTTTTCGAATTCGTGAAATAGAGAGAAGAAAGGAAGTAAATAATATATACAAGGAGAGAAAAGTAAGAGATAAGGGAAAAAAAAAAGAAGAAGAGAATAAAAAAAGGAAAGAAAAGAAAAGAAAAAGATAATTATTAAAATCGAAAGAAAAAAAAAACGGAGGTAAACAAATTAACGGGGAGTTCTGTGTCTGTCATAAATGGCGGTGACTCGCGAGCCCTGGAATGCTCGCTGAGAGCTTGTTCTTAGGAAGGGAATGGATTTTCAGAGCGCGATGGACACGTTCGTCGAGGCATGGATGGCTGCTAACACAAAAAACGATCAAGTACAGGTAAGTCTATTTTGTCGATCCTTATATCTTTCTTATATCTTCTTTTTCTTCTTCTACCTGTTTCTTCTTCTTCTTCTTTTTTTCTTTCTTTTTTCTTTTCTTTTTTTTTCTTCTTCTCCTTTTCTTTACCTTTTTCTTCTTTTAATATCGTTATACCGTAATCACTCAACATTTCAAGAGCAATACTCTCGATTTAATACATTCAACAGAAGTCGTAAACTTGCTTGTCTCGTAGAGATAACACGCTCATAAAGTTAACGCATTCATATATTCGAGGTTGAGTTAATCGAAAAGCAACCCCTTCCGACATTACACGGCCAATTGACCACCCCATTCAATCTCTACTACCCCTCTTCTCTGATCTCCTACTAAAACGTACTTCATTCCATTGCTCTCTCTTTCTATCTCTCTCTCTCTCTCTCTCTCTCTCTCTCTCACACTCTCTCTCTCTCACTCTCTCTCTCTCTCTCTTTCTCTCTCTTTCTGTTTTAAATATTCTTTAAACGGAAGAGTTTAATCTTCCGAAAGAAAAAATAAATCAATAAACTATCAATGATTAAATTTTAATGATTAATTATAATGTTCTTTTTTCTTTTATTTTCCGCCAATATAAACTTTTAGAAATTTCCACGAACTAACGTATCTACATATATTTTACATTGTATAAAAGCTTTTTCATTCAACATTCATTTTCGTTCATTTAATTTTCCAAAAATGCGTTCCTTTTTCTTCTTCTTTTTTTCTTTTTTCTTTTTGTACGAACACTCACAGTCAATGTTAAAGAAAATAAATAAATATATATAGGTATGTACATACATGTATATATATATATATATATATATATATATATATATATATATATATATGTATGTATGTATGTTAATCCTTGATACGGTCTAAAATTTCACACTGAAAACAAAGCTCGAGGCAGGCACTGGTCGAGAGTGAGGGGAGCGATAGGGGGAAAAGAGGGCTGGAAGATAATCCTTGGTAAAGCCGTGCCTCTCGAATGTATTGCGTGGATGAAAGTACGGAACGTTTACACGTGTACGTAGCCGGGGGGTCACGGATTCTGACCACGATACGGATGTGCCCCTGCCTTCTTCCTGTGCCACGATCATGTTCGTGTTCTGGCATTCGGTGCAATAAGACCGCATTTCCATTGACCACTACGATCTCTAGCACGTTGATCGTCACCGTATTGTAACTACGTTTCAATTCGATCAAATATATTTTAATGAGAGACTTAACACGAAAAGTTAGTTTGTTGATCATTGATCATTCGATTTCGTTGGATCGTCTTATCTCGAAAGATTTATGCGTACTTATGTACGTACACACATACTCAGAGATATGATCGAGAATGATTTGAATATTTTTGTAAGCAT
>NC_060959.1:7487762-7492762 GCF_910589235.1 Vespa crabro
TATATATGTGTATGTATGTGTATATATGTCTGTAAAAGAGAGATGGAAGTATAGGGCCCCCTCGTTGCCCTTCCACCCTCCTCGGAGCTCTTGGCAAGGCCCCGACTCTTCTTCTCATCCTCCTCCCTTTCGAAGTCGACTCTTCAGCGGTCTGACGTGTTTTTTGCAAGTGCATACCTCCGAGCAGCTCCCGAAACAGTAGCCGGTACCCCGGTACAGTCCGGGCAAGTGAAAAAATCTCTTGGGCATCGCTACCGGTTCCTAGGCTAATCGAGCCCCTCGACATCCTTGCGCTCTTTTCTTTGAGCTATTACTACCTCAAGACATTTCTCTTGGTAAAAGTAAAAAAAAAAAAAATTAAATGAAATAGAATATGATATTTCTTTCTGAGCGAATTTAAAAAGACGTTTCATTGATATGAGAATTATTTGTTTGAAAGTATCGTGATAGATCTCGATAGAACTATATCCATATGTTTTGTTTGATTTTATTGGATAAGCACGATATTAATCGAGATAAAAAATAATAATGTATTTCTTCCATTCTTTATATATTTATTTATTATAATAGAAATAAATAAAGATAGTGAAATTTTTATTGAAAATATTTAACATATTAATTTCATATTTTGTCATGAAATATATTTATGTAAATACATTCATATTAGTATTAAAATAATAATAGAATATGATAAAAGAATCGATATATATATATATATATATTTAGGATTTAATCTAAAGCTAAAAGTTCTCCTCCCTTATGTTAGTCTGAAAGAATTACTCGAACGAAAGAGTGTGTATGTGTGTGTGTGTGTGTGAGAGAGAGAGAGAGAGAGAGAGAGAGAGAGAGAGAGAGAGAGAGAGAGAGAGAGAGAGATAGACGAAGATAGAGAGACGAAGTGACGGTAATGCAAATAGGCGGCACGACAATGGCGCGTTAACACGGAATTAGAAAGGATGACAGAGGGTTAAACGTTCCTCTCGTTTCTGGCTCATTCGCGCTCTCGGATTCCTCGGAGGCGTCATCGACGATCCAGTTCTCGTGCTGGCGAAAACGAACGGTCGTCGGTGCATTTCGCACTTCGTGCCTGCCGGCGCGGCGCTGCCACGGTGTAAGATCGTCGCATTCTGGGCCCAGTTGACCCTCGTTGACATCATGGACGGCTTAGCCGTTAGTGTTAAGTTCAGTTCACTCATACATAAATCTAAGTCCGTGGCGCGCTTATGCCTTAGCAGACCGCCACGTCGGAATTGAGCACGTGCTCAGATTTCATCGGCGACGACGCTTAGATCATCCGGCGTTCTCTTCGATCCAGCACCGAAATCTTCCGCCGCGAGGTTCCTTCAATTGGAATTGGTAGGATGAAATTAGAAAAGAAAAAAAAAAAAAAGAAGAAAAAGAAAAAAGAGAAGAAAGCAACCAAAGAAAGAAACATTTCGATGACTCATAAGTTGCATCATTGAATGTTAAAATATATGCGACAAATGTTTGATCGATTAATTATATTTTTTTCTTCTTGTCTTTATCATCATCTTTAAAGAATCCTATTAAGATATTTTAAATATTATGTAAATTAAATATATTGAATCAAAAAGGATTATATATATATATATAATTGTACATGCCTAAGTTTTTGCTCAGAATTTTCTCAATTTATTCTAATATTTGGGATTTGCGTTTTTCAGAGTCAAGCGTTGGCATTGACGCATAAGACGTCGCCACCTTCGAGACCTAGTAGTGTCTCGTCTTTACCAAGGAGTCCGCAGTCTCATCAGTCTCAACAGTCGCAGCAACAGAGCACCCCTCAACCCCCGCCGAGCACGCATCCTCACCAGTCGCAGACTCCCCTTGGCGCGTCCTCCCATCAAACACCGTTCTCTGCTCACAATCAGCATCCAAAGCAAGAAATTGTTGCGAGTCCGAAACAGGAAGGCTTTGACCTTAGCAAGTCAGCCTCCAGCACCGGTGAGTGTATTTTGAATTATTCAGAAACGTCCAAATCATCACTACAATTACGATTTTTATTGGAATTTATTTATTCAAATTTTACGATCGGTATGACAATGATGATAAAAAAAATCATCTAATTCTTATTTCCGTTGACATATCTACGATTAAAATAATTATCAAGAGATTAATGATAATTATAGTAATTTGGACGTCTTTTGGACTTTAGATCTTCCAGCAATATACCTATCTTCCTTTCTTCCTACTTTTCTCTCTTTCTCTCTTTTTCTCTTGATGTCTTATTACCTGCGTTATCCTCGTACACTCCATTACACTCAGAGTTTCGGCCGACTGAACAACAAGTCGAACGTGGGACTCTAGTGGCCGTAAATTTTAGCTCGAATTAAGTCACCTTTTCGAGGACAGGACCGTGTGAAAATCAGTTCTCGTCGAGTTTGCGAAATGCAATTCGGATTATCATACTTATACCATAAATGCATGAAAGGAGTAAAAGCGTATTTTAATGGGTGGATATAAAATAAGATATCAGATAAAGATAATGGATCATTCGGTAATGTATTATCTCGTGTTATTCCATAAGTTGTCTCGAGTTTAATAAAATATGTATATATATATATATATATATATATATATATATATATATATATATATATATGAATGTGTGTGTGTGTGTTTGTGTGTGTGTTTATAGATATGTAGGAGTACATATAAATCGTTCAATCAAGATTTTTATACTATTTAATTGTCATATTCATATTATTTAAATATCATTTACAAAAATAAAAATTAATGACATTAGAACAATGTTCCTTAATTTGTAATTTTCTAATGTTCCAATTTAGAAAATTGATGTTTCTATAAATGAGCTGAATTTAATTGAAAAATCGATCAGTTTGAATCGTATACGTTTAGAAATCATCTTGACTCTTTGAGTGTCGCTCATCGAATACTTCTATCGAGAATGATGAAGACGCATGAACATGGCCTCTCGCCGGAGGCCGTTAAAGCTCGTAAACGAGATAGACTATCAACGGAATTTCCTTGATCCTCGATAATGCTGTGGAAACAATTTGCGCGCGTCCGTTTGCCGAGAGGAACGGGAATCGTGCGAGTACCGAACAGAAATGTATGGGTCTCTGACGATTGAGTCGCTTAAATGCGTGAGTGTTCGTCGCATTCTTTTGAAAATATATCGAAATAACAGAAATATCGATCAAAAATTTCAATGAACTATTTGGCAAAATCCTTATTATTTTATGATAACGCGAAAATATAACAGAATAGAATATAAATGATGAACATTCTTTTATCGATATTTAATAGAAGAAATTTGTAAGAAAAAAAAATAAAAAAAAATAAAAAAAGAAAGAAAAAAGGAAAAAAAGAAAAGAAATAATAATTTCGTCGATTTTCTTTTATAATTTTATTTTCACGATTCTTTTTTTTTTATTTGAATCGATTTATTTCAACAAATCTCATCTAATGTTCTCTCTTAGAGAACTTTCGTACCAAAACTTTATTTTACGCTAAAGTAAATAAAATATCTATTATCGAATGGACTCGATAGAAAATGATATTATGACAAAGGACAAAGGAAAGGTCAAAGGATTCTCATCGATCTTCTTAGCGAAAGAACAGTTTTTCGCTTCGAATCGAGACACCGGTCACCAGATTAGAAAAAGTTAGGATCGTGAAGTTGGCCGGATTACGGGGAACGCTTTCGTTCATCGACGCTGTGTCAGCCGGTTCGAAGGCCAAAAAAGAAGAAGAGAAGTAGAAGAAGAAGGGAGTCGATGTAGGGACGAAAAGTACATATTTGACTTTCGAACCCTTCGTTCACCCTAACTATCCAGCTACGAAGGTTGAGAAGGAAAAGACACGCACTTCCTAAATCTACGGATTCTCGTAGATTCAACCTTAAATCTCGAAGCGTCGTAGCTAATCCTCTTCCACCCTTTCACCCTCTCCTCTTATCCCCTTTTTTACGTCAATTCCTTTCTCACGTTATCTCCCTGTTATCTCCTTCTCCATTCTCTTTCTCCTTCTTCTCCTCCTCCTCTTCCTCCTTCTCCTCCTGCTCATTCTTTTATGCACGCTGATTCCATCGAAAAAGACAGAAAAACTTCGAGCTCGAGTCTCGATCGCCTTGAATGTCCTTGACCATTCACGGCGAATCGAATCAATCGGTATATCGTAATGAAACGGCGAGGAGAGAATGAATTGAGTTTATGAAATGATTAAAATGATGATGGAGAGAAAGAAGAGAGAGAGAGAGAGAGAGAGAGAGAGAGAGAGAGAGAGATGGACGGAGATAGATCAGAGAGACAGAAAAAAAGAAAAAAGAGAAAAAGAAATATATACGTACATTTATTGATTTTCAGAACAACATATTGGAAATAATGAACAGGATAATAGAAAATCAATCGGATATATTCTTTATGATTTTTGGTTGCATTAATTCCAGTTAAATTCAAATGGATCCACGCTAAAAACGATTATCGATGATAATAGCGACCGAGAGGATATCTTTATTACGAAATTATTCGAATTTGTCCAAGCAAATATATATATATATATATATATATATATATATATATATATAGTGTGTGTCTAATTTTCTAATTCTCTACAAGTATTATTCATTTTATCATGCTCACATTTGATAAATAATATTAAATTACTTTGATATATTTTTTACGTTATACAAAAATTCCAATACTGATTTTAAAAACACCCTGTATAAAACACACACACACACACACATACACACACATATACACATGCACATATATATTGACACATGCGTATCGAGAATAGGAGCGGGGAAAACGTCTTCCTTTCTTCTGGCATGGTTATCCGACCGTTTGGAATTAGGATAATCGTGCGCGCGTATTTCATTCGGATTTACCTGTTCACGTATATGTGCAATGTGTGTATTAGTGTGCACATGTGTGTACACATTTGTATATGTATGTATATATATATATATATATATATATATATATAAGTATATACGTGCGTGAAGTTAAAGC
>NC_060959.1:7495262-7505262 GCF_910589235.1 Vespa crabro
GAGAGAGAGAGAGAGAGAGAGAGTGCATGCGAACGGTGATGTAGGTGCAACGAGAGAAAAAGAGCCTGTGGAGGTTCGGAGTAGGATAAAGAGCACGTATAAATCGACGGATATACGTGCGCGAGCGCACGCGTATGTGTGTGTATGTGCATATGTGAGACAGGGAAAGAGAAAGAGAGAAAGAGAAAGAGAGAGAGAGAGAGAGAGAAAGAGAGAAAGAGATAGAGAGAGTGAGTGAGTGAAAGAGTATATGTGTATATTCGTTCATTTATTTATTCTTTTGTATGTATGGGAAATTCAATCGTAGGGATAACACGTCGATTGAATTATTCGGGAGGTCATGCGAGTTCCGTTCATCGAACAAAATGCAGAGTAGCTACTATCTGGGAATGTATTTTCGTTCATATGATTATTAGATCCCGTCGATTCGGTCGAGATATTTCATTCTCTATTATATACGTGAACGTCTAAAATACTGTTTGTTTTACCTGCATTGATTTATATTTGACTGTTTCGAGGGAGAAAAGAAAAATAAAAAAGAAAAAGAAACAAAAATTACAAAAAAAGAAACAAAAAAAAAAAAAAAACAAAAAAAAAGAAAAACAAAAAGGAAAAAATATAACTTAAAACGTAATTTATACGATACACATGTTAGACAGACGAATACATAACGTAATCATACAAATAACACAAGTGTGAACATTTGGAACTTTTTGATCTTTATTTGATATGACGACTTTTTTTTCTTTGTCACATGCGTACCACACACGCAGCAGATACAGATAAATTTATACCAACGTAGGAAGGTTCAGAGCCATTCGACGTGGCACGATCGACATCGCACGTCATTCGAGGTAAAGTAAGAGGAGTTTCCATGTGGGTATATGTATGTATATGTGTATGGTAGCGCGCGCGCGCGCCCGCGCGTTTTATATATATATATATATATATATATGTGTGTGTGTGTGTGTGTGTGTGTATGGAGCCAACGAAGATTTGCTCGCACACACGAGATCAGGTGTGTTCACGAATACACGCATACATTTATACACATATATTACACACGTGCAGACGAGCCGGCTCTCCCAAAGATAATCCTCGCGAATATAGAGACCGGATAATCCCCGGAGAGGGCCGACTCTCTGTATACGATCGCGATTGTCCATGTGTGTGTGTGAGTGTGTGTATGTGTATACGCCCGTCCATGTGACGCTCACTCATACGCCAAACGCGGATGATGGCTCCGTACAAAAGGGCGAGGGACGTGAACGGAGAGAGGGGTTGAGGGCCGGGAGGACTATGGCAGAGCACACAAGGTTTAGAGGCTAAGCGGCTCATCCCCCAGGAAGCTTTACATCCCGCCCTGATACGAACGGGAATTCTACGGACGATTCGAAAGATATTGCGTCTGTGTATACGATTCTGCGCACAAGCTAAATTTCTCTCTCTCTCTCTCTCTCTCTCTCTCTCTACCTATCTATCCATCTATCTCTCTCTCTATCTCTATCTATCTATCTTTTCTATTGTTTCTACATATCCCTTTAACATATCCCTTTCACATACACGCACACACATACACACGCACGCAAACATATATACATATCTATATCTATATAGATACGTATGTTTTATATTTTTAGATAATTTTTGCATATCTCGTAATCTTTCTCTTTGAAATTATAGAAATCTGTACACTTTCATATTCGCTTCGACCTAATATTTTATTCATTTATTAATCTTATAATTACTTTAATTTCTAAGTAGTCTTTTCTTTTACTTTCTTTTTTTTTTCTTTTGCCTTTTTCTTTTTTGTTCTTTTTTTTCCCCCCCCTTTTTTTGGCCAGCTTTTACGTCGAACATTAGCCTTTGAGTATTACATATAATTGCGGTCCATTTTTTCATTTCTTCTTTTCCTTTAATAATTCTAAAAGTTTTGCATCGGAGAAACAATTCCTAATGGAAACACTATTCTCGTTTAATTTTGAAAATTCATCTCTGCCAAATAAATGAACGAACGAATTTCTCTTGTTCAAGAATCTTTTATTAGTACAATTCAAAACTCGCAAATACATCGCGAGAAGTATGATCTAATGAAAAATGATCCATCATCTGCAAGGGGATAATTCAGAATAAGAAAGAGAAAAAAAGAGGAAAGAAATATAACTCGAAGGAAAGAACAGTGAGAAAGAGAAAGAAGAAAGTGGGATTGCGTATGTGAGCGATCTTAATTCTGGATTATACGATCCCAGATTCCTATAATCCTACCAGGCCGTCGTCCAAAAGGAATCCTGGGATTAGTATGAGAGAGAAAGAGAAAGAGATAGAAAGTCAAAAAGCAAGCCGACCGAACCTGACGATAAATCGCCGGATAGTATGACTTCGGACTTACCAATTTTAAATGCTCTTGCTATAACGTTTATAAAAAGTTTGACGACGTTTTGAGAAAGGAAAGAAGAAGAAAAAAAAAATAAGCACGCACACACACATGGGCGCGCGACCGCACACACAAAGAAAAAGGCACGATTTGGAAACTTACCAATATAAGAGAATAAGTATATCCAAAGTTTGAAGAACACAAAAGGTTTGTAGCTTTGAACTTGCAGGAATACTGAAACGAACGATTTGATTATTATTAATTAACATTAACAATAAATCGATAAAAATATTAGAAGCGACATAATATTAATATATTTTAATAAATAATTAATACTAATTATCAATTCATTCTAACTATTCATGTTATAAAATATTAAAAATATTGTTTAATGATTAATTTAATATCAAACGATATTTTGTGCTAATATCGATCGTTAAAAGATTCGTTGAATACTAAAATAGTCGCTAATGTATATTAGAAAATACAGGATATTTCTGAGATATATATTTTTAATATGCTTTCAAAGGATGATAGTCCATATAATCAGTAATTAATCTATTAATAATTAATTTTTTATAGAAACAAAGTATCGATACTTTGGTATTTTTAAGAGTACAACAATTGTCCAAAGTCACGAGAATAGCTTCCCATGAGAATATCGTTGCGAATTTCGAGTGTCAGGATAACAGAAGACTAAGGGGAGAACACGAGGAAGAGGACGACACGCGAAGGTCCTTTCCGCTATGATCGAGGTAGCCCCTTGTAGCCTGTTGCATTAACTGAGTAGTAGTGTTTGTGTGTATGAAAGAGAAAGAGAAAGAGAGAAAGAAGGAGTGAGTTAGTGATTGAGTAGTGTTCAAGGACGCTCCGGAACGACAACACTGTCTAAAGTACACGTGAGAGATCTCGTGGGGATATATCGTTACGTTATCCTTTCAGCAAGAAGCACGGGATAAGGAATGGACGAGTAAATCAGGATCTCAGAAACTATGAAAGTAGAATCCTTGTGAATGTAGCAACAGCAGGATATAGAGGCCTGATCCTCTTGGATTTCCCAACTTCCCGATTTTCTCTTTGTCCTATAGGAATACTCATACTACACGTCCTTTAAACCATATCCTGTGTTCCTGATTCTTAAGGGTCATACGCTACCCTTTTTTACCTTGCCAAATTTAGTCTTCTATAGAATATCCCTCAGTTGTCGTAAATTTCTCCATATGGTTTTAATAATAGAATCAAATATATAAGATATAATAAGATAGATATGGTACAATTAGTAAAGATCATTATGAAATTGGTTTGAATTCAAAATATGGAAGAATTGAATAATAATTAGGAGTACTTGAATAATAATAATAATTAGAAGAAAGAGAAAGAGAGAAAGAGGAAGAGAGAGAGAGAGAGAGAGAGAGAGAGAGAGAGAGAGAGAGAGAGAGAGGAAGAGAGAGTGTATGATTTAGGATTAGATGATTTTTATAATCTATCATAGTCACCAATAAAATTAATTATCTTTAGTTCAATTAATATCTAAATATTTCAATATTTCTCATTTATACGTATATTAGAAAATATTTATTAAATATTAAATAAAATATTTGGCACGATTATTAACATAAGTTTTAATTTATGTATATACATATCTATCGATCGTGTAATTCGATTATTTTTTTATCGTGTCAACATAAATTTTAAATGACCGGAAATTTCTTTGATCCTTTTACGTTCCGGCGATTTCGAAGAATCTCAATTTTGCTTACGAGCAAACGATCATTTAATTCCTACGGCAATCGAATTTTATATCGAAGGGAATACACGTTTTCGTACGAGAGGAGATAGTAGTCCGTTTTGAAAATTAATTTTCGGGTAATACATAGGGCCGAGACCAGTTCCATAATACATATTTTAATAATTTTTATCCGGCTTACAAGTTCTCCTCATTTAAATGTAGAGAGTTTATCGTTGCGATGCCTCGCGATTCTATAAGAGCTTTAAAATAAAATCGATAAACGGACGCGTATAATGACGGCGATAACGATAATAGAATGTCGATATATATATATACATATATATATATGTGTGTTTGTGTGTGTATATGTGTACATGTGTGTGTATGCATATACGTAGATACATATATATATACGTATACATACTTATGTAGGTACGCATTACGTGAAAATTATTTTAAATTACATTACTTTTCGGCGTATTAATTTCTTCGCCAGCTCGCTACACGGGATTACCCGTTAATCATGTTACAATCGGCTTAATCGCGTCAATATTATAATAGTAGCGTTTCGTTGTAAAATCGAAATCATTTCGATCATGGACACGGATCTATCGATCAAAATATGTATGTGTATACATATATATATATATAAATATATGTATACATATATATATAGAAACATATCGGATACAATAAAAAAGAATGTAGGTACTTATTATTTTATTAAACAAATTCGACAATCTAAAGGTTTAACGATAAACAGAAAATTCTCACATGCTCACCTCTCATTTCTCTCTAAAACAAATATCCAACTCGATTACACAATTACCTTGGAGCATTGAAAACCCTTCCTTTCTCTCTCTCTCTCTCTCTTTCTCCCTTTCTCTTCCTCTCTCCCTTCTCTCTCGCCCTACTCTCCATAGTCCGTCTCACAATAAGCCATATCGATAAACTCGACACAGCGCGTGCCTTTAACGAGTTCGTCGCATGGTGATGGTACTGGATCGATGTCCAGCAATTTGTAGGCCTAACAGACTATTCCGTTACCAGGAGTGTATGTCTTTGAAGGAGGTTATTCGAGGAGATCCTTTGGAAGGAGCATCAAAGCTCTCCTGTCTGTCCTATTATTGTTGGATTCGAGTGTGTTGTATGTTAGTAATAGATAGACTACGTTGCTCGTGTGAAGAGATGGGATGGTGCCAATAGGACGAGAAGAAATATTTTTGTAGGACTAAAAATATGCAAATGCAGTCCTTTGTTCGATACCTGCCGGCTTATCTTTACGAATGGGATAACAGGAAAGAGTAGAAGGATACTTGGCATATACTTCGCGGACCCTCGAAATGCCCCGTGACCCAAATAAGGGCTTTTGTAGGACCCCGGTGATCAGGAGAACAGGATCGTAGGACGAAAGGTTATCCTTACGCACTTATATAGTGTAGGTATAGGCATACGCACCCTTTCTTGTCCTCTCTCTCTCTCTCTCTCTCTCTCTCTCTCTCTATCTATCTATCTTTCTCTTCCTCCCTCTCTTTCTCCTTCCCTTCCTAGCTTCTCTTTCCTCTTCTCTCCACCAGTTCGCCCTTCCCAACGAACGTTTCTCGTTCGTCTCCCGAAGGACACCGGCCCTGACCCCACCAGGAATCCTGTTTGATGCCTATGCTTCCCTGCTAGTTGTTTACGCATGGAAGCGGTAAAAAAATTCCCATAACTGCATTCCCCCGTCAAGAGGATCCGAGAAGTGGGGATAGTACGTAAGAATTCATTTGGAATTTCCTATGAAATTTTCATGTAGGACGCCTTTTTTTCTTTCTTTTTTTTCTTTTCATTTTACGGACTAATTTAAGATCATCACTTAATTATTTGAAACTTTCCTAATTCTTTTTTTTTTTTCCCTAGATAATATATAATTGATAATCTGATATCTGGGAATTCGATATACTTATTGGAAAATTATTTTGTTATTTTCTAATAAGCTGAATGAACTTGTGATGATAAATAACTTTGTATTTCAGTTTATATTTGATAAGGAAAATTTTACTATCGCACTTGAATTGAAAGCAAAATACAGGATACTATACGTTTTTGAACGTTTCATCATATTATTACAGTTCTTTGATCTTCGTTTAGGTGACAATTTTGTTTTGTCTCATTTTTATTCCTTTCATAAGCTTTACGTTAGTAGCACGATCAATCTAGCTTATCTTATATATATATATATATATATATATATATATATATATATATATATATATATATATATACATATATATCTAAATTAAAATATAAAAAGTATCAAATCTCTTTGGTATCGTATATTGGATTTATTTATAACAAATTGAATTTGTTCATAGATATCTATGTTGTTTTAATTATTATGAAACATTATAAATGAAATTATTGTTTTTGTTTACTTATGTATTTTTTCTTTTTTTTGCTCGGTCATTCCTTATTAATGACAAAATTATTATCGTTATCGATCACAAATAAATTTTATGATCGATTAAAAGACAAAAACTACGATAAAGTCGATCAATGGCTTTTAAATAATCATCGTAGCTTTATCGGCTTTTGGACGTTTTGGCATCAAATTAATTATCATGTTCCCATCTTTCCACCTACTTCCGGACTAGGTAATCTCCTCGATTATATAATCCAGCCATTTAGGACTTAGACTCAGTAATCCTCGTAGCGCCATCGCCAAACAAAACGTCAGGGTTACGTAATCTTTGAAGATTGCTTGATCCAGGATTACGTTGGAAACAGCTTCGACGTTGCAAGAACATCTTTCTTTCTTTCTTTCTTTTTTTTTTTCTTTTCTTTTTCTTTTTTTTCCCCTTATATTTCTTCTTCTTTACTTCCCAATGAGAGAAGAAACTTACGAAACATTATTAGACTTTAAACTTAGGATTATATCGAAAAGCAAATAGAAATTGATTTAGAAATTTTTTTAAGAATAATCAACATAAGTGTTACGTAAAATATGACACACTATTTCAAGTAATTATATTAATAATCTATAAAACGAAATACCAATGCATGCGTCTGTAATCGTAGACAGTAGGCCAATAACTGTCCTTAAGAATAAAAAAAAAAAAAAGAAAAAGAATGAAAGGATCAAGTCCCTTCCATTCGTATTCACGACAAAATATGCTCCTTACCTAAACGCTAACGTGCTCTCCTGATACCATTGCAAGTATCCTTGTCAGATATTTTTATAAAGAGAATCCAAGTGTAAGTCGCCAATGTCATATCTATTTACTGTATTTTATGTGACGTCAAATGAAACGATAAATGAAAAAGAAAAAAAAACAACAACAACAAGAAAAATATATATATGTATATTTATATATATATAAAAAAAAAGAAAAGGAAGAAAGAAAGAAATAGAAAATAAAAAGAGGAGAAGGATGGATGAATGCATTTGTTGGATAAATCCACTTGGTGGATGATGATTCGAAGAGAAACGTGGTATATACTCTTCGGCTCTTCTGAAAACCTCGGACAATATCATACCTCCAACTCCAAAAATGCAACCCTGATCATTAACAGGGGTATGAGGGTGAACTTGCAAACCCATGTTGATTGTACTGACTATTTAACTTTGGTGTAGTGAGGTCAAATCAGCAACGTCAATGATGGCGTCTACTTGCCAACACAGGAAGATGTTCTCCTAGTTGCTGAGTAAACAATGCTCGTCTACCGTCGTCAAAGGATCCTTCTCTTCTTCTAACTCAGCAACGCGTGCGTTTCAATTCCAGAAATATGATTATATATATATATATATATATATATATAAATTTGCATATTTTCTTTATGTATTTATTTCTTCTTTTTCTTTTTTTCCTTTTCATTCGCTAAACATTTGTATATCGTTATTCTTGTATCAATTATAAACGAATATTTTAGCATTTTGATTTACAATTGTTAGTTTTTTTTTTTTTTTTTGTTATTTGTCTAATCCTCTGATAACAATTTTTAAATACCTATTTCTTTTTTTTGTTTTACAATTTTATTACTAAATTGTGTAATGCCAATGAAATTCCAACTTCCTTCAGCGTATAATTCAGATATATGGTAAATATAATATATATTTAAGAGATATAACGATATGGGTCAAAAAGTGATCCGTTCATCAAAATTAACACTTATAGCAGGTCTATTACTCTTTGAGTATGAGAGAGAGATATAGATAGAGATAGAGATCCATATGCACACATGGGAGGGTATTACAAATTTAATTAATTCTATTATCCATTCTATGGCGATTGGTCTATTAGATCATCACTGACACCTTTGTTCGATGGACAATAGCTTCAATCAGATAATCCGCAACTATTTGATTAATCGAATCGCACTCACTGATAAATGAATGAATCTGGTGAGCGTCTATACTCTCTCTTTCTCTCTTTCTCTCTCTCTCTCTCTCTCTCTCTCTCTCTCTCTCTTTTTCTATCTCTCTCTATCTCTCTCTCATAGCTAATAATACCTATTCTTGCTATGTAATAGATAGAACCGATGCATATAATAATATTCATATAGTAATTGATACGCTGTGCGAAAGCCTTTTGACCGGCTTAATAGACACTTGTCTAGTAGCATTAATAATTTTTCTTAACTACCCTTAAAAGATTAGACACGTAGATGAACAAGTTCCATAGCACCTATATCTTTTTCTTTTTTTATTTTTTAACGATGGAATAACGTTCACATGAAATATATTATCGTAGGTGTTAAAGATCTTTTACCTAAATACAAGGACATCGGACAAAGTTCGATTAGAACCCTCTTTGTGGTTCCTCGAAACGTTGCTCCTTGAACTTTCTGCTCTCCTGGGACGGAGAGGTCACACGGTAGCCTTACCCGCATTCCCGTGGGATCCCATTGGCATCCCTAATGGAAAGGACGAAGATGGTAAAATAGGAACGACACACTTCTGGACTCGTAGATTATACCAGGATACACGTGACGTATGTACGTACATACGTCTCCACGACAACAACGATAACAATGACGATAATGATAATGACGACTATGATGATGATGTTAATCATTCATTAGCTTGACGACGAATAATCTAGATCCGCTTTTCTCATCTAGCCATCGGCGATTTAGCTGGGGATATACGGTCTTCGGGTTACCAGGATGCCAGGACACTGAAGGATCCGCGAAAATTCTTCTTCTTTCTCCTCGACTCTAAACCTACTGTTTGTTGACACTGAGAAGGAGACATCAGGAATCGTGGGAGATTCAAGGGAAACTTCATTTATGTAACCCTGATAGGAAAAATCCTACCAAATCTGGATAAATCCGTGAACGAGATGGATAAGTTTAATCGTACATGAACGCGATTCTTATCTAATCTATTAACATTCCATCTTGAATTTCACGCCATTAAGAAGTAATCGTAAATGAAAGAAACAATGAGAATAATCGAACAAGTTCTATCTTAAGATCGTCGTTAAAGTCCCCCTTTTCCACCTACCTACTCCTCATAACGAGTGATAAATTGATTACATATTTTTATGGTATTTTCAAGATTTATTTGTTTATTCACTTCTTATAAGAATGTAAAGAATATAACAAATTATTAATAATATAATTGAAATTTTACGAAGGATTTCATTTTGTTATAAAATGTTTTTGTTATTAAATTTTTCAAGGATACGAGACTCCCTTAAAAAGGAATCCTTGAAGAATACTATCGTGAGGCACGTACGGACACCGTAAAGATTCATAAACTCCTGGTAACAAACCCCCTAAACTCCGTTCTAAATCCAGGATCAAGCTTTACTCTTGTCAACGATCGTCCTTTCTCTAGGGTGCACGTTCGAGTGCGCCTGATCATCCTTACCCCATAAGGTCCTGTTACCGAAAGCCCTTCGAATTCAACGGAA
>NC_060959.1:7510262-7642762 GCF_910589235.1 Vespa crabro
AGATTGAACAACTAGTACGATCTAGTACGAGTATGCACAAAGTGAATCGCGATGGCTGCCGGCAAATAGTGCGTACGTCCCTGCGAGCACGAGCCGTGTAAATCGTATTAGGGATTATTGCACGATCAAAAATATCCCCGAAGGATAATCCTCCAAGGTAGAAGCGTTGTGTGAGTGGCATTAACTTGGACGTGTATTATGATGCGTGTAGGTATACACCGATCCCCTGGAAACCCCTATGGCCTCGCTCTCTCTCTCTCTCTCTCTCTCTCTCTTTCTCATTCACATACATGCACACATATGTACATATTCACATTCACTACATATCTGTCTCTCTCTCTCTCTTTCTCTCTCCCCCTCTATCTATCTATCTATCTATCTCTTTCTCAAACATTGTATACTACGTCATCGAAAGTAGAAGAGAGACTGTATGTGTATCACCGCTACGTCGACCTCGGCGAAAATCCACGCCTCTGCATCCTGCTTTCGATTTATCTTTCTCCTCTTTCAGCCGTGCGAAAGCGCGAGCGCAAGCCCGAACAGGTGATACGTCGTTAAGGGTTGCATTTCGGATGTATCGAAAAAATCTATCTCCCTCTTTCTTTCTTTTTTTCAATCTATCCTCTTTTTCTTTTTCTTTTTTTTCTTTTTTTTTCTTTTCTTCTTAATCTCATTTTCTATATCTCTATTGTTGTTACCTTTTGTTCACTCATTCTCTCTCTCTTTCTCTCTCTCTCTCTCTCTCTCTCTCTCTCTCTTTCTGTCTGTCTCTCTCTCTCTTTATAGATAGAAAATCGGTGTGACACGAATCGATAATAATCAAAATTTTATAATAATAATCAATCCTGAATGAGCAGATCTCCCCTTTATTCATATATTATATTTCGGTTAGTCAATTATTTTCTGACAGTAAATTCAACTTGTTTCTAATCATAATTAATTCCTTCGATTATTGAACAAAATATGCAAAGCACGATTGAAACAGCTATTAAATAAAGATGAGCATTGTATAAATTATTTGATTAGTGTTGATCTTAGGAAAACATTCTTAACGAATGTTTTTCTTTGAATTTTTAAACGCCATAACGTTTTCTTTTGTACGATAAAATATTGCCTTTTTTTTCTTCTCTTTTCTTTTTTTTTTTTTTTTTTTTTTTGACTTTTGTACAATGCCACAGCATTAAATGAATAAACGCGTGTATACTTTTGTTCGTATAATCGAAAAAAAGGATTCGTTGTAAGGTAAGCAAAGGATATTCATTATTTTTTCAAAAGATTCTTCTTTCATCGAGAACAATATTTTTTCAGACTTCATTCATTAAGACATCGTTATTCGTAAAGAAAACGTATATTCTTTTGAAAAATTAATATAATTCTTCTTAATCAGATATACCATTGAGTTGTCAATTTTTCAACAAACTCAATCAAGATTCTTTCTTTCGCTTTTTTCCATTTAAAACAAAACTTTTATATCTCTTCGAATATTGGATAGAAAACGTCGCATATAGATGCAAGAAGATGCCTCGAGATAGATTCAAAAATAAAGATAAAGAAAAAAAAAGAAAAAAGAGAAAAGAAAAGAAAAATCAAAGGCAAACGAGTCCGTCTGAAGAAATTTTGTAGTTCGTCATTGTGTCAACGTTGTTATTTATTATGTAGTAATAAAAATGTCTCTCTCTCTCTCTCTCTCTCTCTCTCTCTTTTTTCTTTCTCTCTTTCTTTTTCGCGTCAACGCATTCGCGTCGTTGTCGAGAATAATTAATCATTATTTATAGGACTGGTAGCAACGATCAATTCGTCCTCCGGGAATCGATCAACGCGTCTCGATTGAACGACTCGAGATAAAGGAAGCTGCGAGAGTAACGTGCTCTTTCATTCTTACGTCTCTCGTAATCGACGAGAGTCAAAGAGAGAGTGTGAGAGAGAGAGAGAGAGAGAGAGAGAGAAACAGATAAATAGAAAGAAAGAAAGATAGAAAGAAAGACGTTTGCTCGCGTTCGACTTGCATCGGCAATCCTATTTCTTTCTTATGCAAAATCTTGGAGCTGCGCGTAGCGTGTTAAGGGATTAAAAGTCTGCTCTATAGGGTCAGCCGAAGGCTTAGTACGCCTAACAAGATTAGCCTAAGATGCCGAGTCCGCATACCCCGAGGATTACACATTATGTATTCACCTGGATGTATTCACGCAGAGCAGGAGAGAGAAAGGGAGAGAGAGAGAGAGAGAGAGAGAGAGAGAGATCTAGTTCGTGTCTCTTGCGTATACGTACGACGACTTCAACGACGACGATCTTTTCTTCCTATAAGAGCTAAATATCGAACTTAATCCAAATGGATTCTTCTCGATATTCAAGACGTTATACAAAAATCGTGAGAAAGGAGAAAAGTAAAACGTATAAATATATTTTATATATGTAGATATAAAACGTAGATAAAGTTTCTAGAGAGAGAGAAAGAGAGAGAGAGAGAGAAAAGAACTATCGGTTCCAAAAAATTGAATATTTTCTCGATTTGACTTATATTTAAAATCTACGAGAATCTGTGTTAAAGAAAAAAGTACAAAGGCAAAATAAAAAAGAAAACGAAAAGGACGAAAAGACAAAAGAGAGAAGAAAAAAAAAAATTCGTAACAAGACATTGGAAACGTACACATTGTAATAATAGAAGACGCTTAGAGACGTGAGATCCTATAACGTGCTGGAAGAAAGAGAGCATCGCCGAGGGGGAGCCTTATCTTTCCCTCGTCGACTAGTACTCTATTTCGAGGCCGAGATATGAGAGTCTGCTCTCTCTTTCTCTCTCTCTCTCTCCCTCTTCGTCGTCTTTTAATGTCTTTTCTCTCTTTTCTTTCTTTCTTTCTTTCTTCCTTTCTTTCTTCCTTTCTCTCTTACTCTTCTTCAAAGAATACCACCACCTCCCTCAATGATGTTTTTCGTTCTCACTCTTTCTCAACGTTTTGATTAAGAGAAGCGAGAGAAGTCTAACGGACGAAGTTAGATCGAGGACGAAGGAATAAGATACGAAAATAGGGAAGGAGGGAGAAGAAGAAACGAAAGATGGCGGGAGGAAGGAAAGAAAGTCCGCGAGAGATACGGAGAACCGAGCATTGAGTAATTGTCGGCTTACGTCTGTCAGATCGTCAAATGCCTTTCCCTTCCCTCTCAGACAAACTGTGACGACCAAAAATCGAGATAAGCTTACGATCCTTTACCCCTCTTTTTTGGTATTCCATCTCGTGAAAATCGCGAGATATACGAGACAATTCTTACCACGGTTAAAATCTCTTTGGACTTGTCCAAATTTACTATATAGAAGTAGAGAGAGAGAGAGAGAGAGAGAGAGAGAGAGAGAGAGAGAGAGAGAGGAAGAGAAAGAGTACCTTACTTCAACGCGTTTTAAATATCCTTCTTGCTCTCCTAACATACGATCCACTCGATCGTCTCTTAACGTGATCGAAATCGAGTTCGAATTGAAAGATAAATTCAAATCTAATAAAAGATATTATCGCGATGAGATCAACGTCAAACGCATTACGAGGAATTATTTTCATACGAGTTATCGATCGATCTTCTACATATGTGATTGAACGCAAATCGCCAGAGTAAATGTACTTAGAGCCATACCATTTAAAAATTTCGAGCAATTGAGATTATTAAGATTAATCGTTGCGATACTGTTTGTATTGTTTTCTTTCTTTCTTTTTTTTTTCTTTTTTTTTTCTTTTCTCTTGCTTTCAATTTTCTTCTTTCTTTTTTTCCTTATTACTTCTTTCAATTCCATTATAAATGCAACGTATCCTTAAATAATTTGTCAATTGTATCTACTTTTTGAATCAATTATAACGATATAATTGTAACGATAATTATAAAAGTCATCTAAATCGCGTGTATATTTATTCCTGAAAGATAATTATAGATTAGCATGAAAGCATAATGCAATAGTTAATTAATCCAATTCTTTTTTTCTTTATTACATTTCAATAGATATCTCTCTATAAATATCTCTTAAGTTTTTATAAATATAATATCTTATTAATACTTTTAATTTCACATTCTATATATCGAAAACAAATTAACACCGTCTTGTAAATCGCATAATCAGGAAGTATTCTATCCTGTTCTTCAATGTAAGTTCCGAAGCAGGAACGAATAAGATTTAGAAAGAAGAAGTTGTCTAAGGTGAGAGAGTGAAAGATAGTGAAACACAGAAAGAAAGACACGACAGGAAAGGGATAGAACGATCCAAGGATGGTAGGAGTAAGTGGTGGTTTTGGCAAGGGGATGCTCTGATGCGATTTCACGCTGGATTTGCTTAAGATCTCCGCTAAGGAGCCCTTTAACCCTCCCCTTTTACCCTTCCTCCGGCCTTTACCCTTCCATCACTCTATCTACGCATTCGTAGCTGCCTTTACCTTTACTTACTTCGGTCACTTCTCTCTAATTCTCCTTCTTCGTTTAAAAGATCACAACGGTGTAACATCATTATCAATCAAATCGTTCATTGATAATCATCGTGATTAAACGTTAAAAATATAAATATAATTTCATTCATACGTATTAATGAAACTTATATATACAAATATATTAGATCCCTTAGCAAAAATCTTTACGATTACCGATGAAGATCTGAAAGATCTTTGTTTTGAGGATATCCCGTAGCATCGTAGAAACATTCTCTTCAGATTCAAGGATAATCCTTGAGAGCTCACCTTCTCCTTCGGAGTCCCACCTACTCCTCCTTTGAACTCAAAGTTCCATACGCAAGTCGGCCTTCGATCTCCCTAAATATTTGAGATCCGTCCGAGCAAGTGGAATAGCTAAATCCGACGTATTCCTTGGACGGATGGACGGTAGGGAAAGCGTCGTCGGAGGGGTTGCGTCTGGGGGATGAGGTGGTTCAGGTTTTGCGTTGGAAGCCCTCACGGATTAGAAGCGTTCGTATTGCGCACGTATATCCGTGTTTTAAGGATGCTCGCGCATACACACGACTGTATGCAAACCCTTATGGCTTAAGCTAAGGCTAAGGCTCTCCCTTGAGATTACTACGTCATTCTGCAGGACTCTCCAGTCGCCGGAAGGATCAGCCTTCTCTCTCTCTCTCTCTTTCTATATACATATATATACCTTCTTCCTTCTGAGGATTTCGTCGTTCCTAAATCAGGTTGTCAGGGCACGATCCCGATTCACGTGCGCCGATCTAGAAAGACGTCGTCCGGCCTCCAAAGCTTCTTCGATTTCTTCGAGAAAAGGATCGTATCCTTCCCTTTCAGGATACGAACAAGAACACGCTACATTCGATGAATAATCCGTAGCATCTCTTTGGACGAACGATAAACTAATGGACATCGTACCTGTCTTCTATCTACCACCCCCCATCTGTATCTTACCTACCACCTCACCCAAGCTTTCTTCTTCCTTCTCGTCTCTTGCCATCTCTAAATCATCCCCCGACAACGAGTTCGCGCTCGCAATAACTCGTTACCGAAAATCCAAATTAAGCTCCTTAGCCGAGAAATTTACGAGACGTTCGTTCTCCCTCTTCTTCTTCCTATCTTCTCTATACCTTTCTCTCTCTCTCTCTCTCTCTCTTTTTCCCTCTTAGAGACGCACCCCTTTTCCACCTTATATCGTTCCTTCGCGAACGCAGTTTACCAAAGTAATTTTAATCTTCGATGCGTATGGGACGCGCGAACGCTTCACGATCTATATCTACATCGAACAGCTGTCGTAAATGTGTGTGTGTGTGTGTATGTGTTTATGTATGTATGTATCTGTTTACATATATATGTGTAGAAATGTTCATGTATTCGATAAGAAAGAGAAAGAGAGAGAGAGAGAGAGATACGTTCTCTTCTTGATTTTCCTTTCTCTCTCTCTCTCTCTCTCTCTCTCTCTTTGTCTCTTATTCTCCGCCTTGTATAAGAGCTTACTCTCTAAGCGTCTTAGGGCAAGTTTTCACCCTTGCTACTCTCCTACGCGCTCGAATGCGCGCGTTCTTATGAAAGCACAAGCGTGAGCGATCTCGGAAATCAAGCAAATCGTAGGCGAGCATACCTCTCGAAGGATTTCAAAGTATTTAGCTTCTAAGACATTTCGATGGATAGGGATAATAATGTTTCTTATCTTTTTCATACGTACACGTATATACGCACGTACAGAGACACACTTACAAAGAAGCAGATGGATCGATAATATTGAGTATATTAATCATTTTCGATATACGTATATATGTAAGATCTATTTCAAAATATACATGTATACATGCATTTTCGTGCATATTATTCGATAACAGATCATATACAATACGAAGATCGAATAAAATCTTTTGGTATTAACGAGGGTGATAAATTTTTCCAATACAAGTTTTCTCCGATAATTACATTAATTTTTTATCCGATGAAAAATGTTTTAATCTCATTTATAATTTTTCAATGAGAAAATATTAAATAATGTTATATTCAATTGGACGATACGATAATACCCGTATACTAATTGTTAATTCAATTTAATTACAAAAAAAAAAAGGAAGAAAGGAGAAAATAAAACAAAACAAAAAAAAAAGAAAGAAAAGAAAGATAACAAACGATCGCTTAAAAAAGTTCGTTATATACGTACAACGAGTGTACTTAATTTTTTCAACAACTTTTTATATCTATCCATCTAGAAAAAAGTTTTATCGGAAAAATATAGGTATACAATAAATCAAAAGAAATAAGTTTGGAAACGAGAATGATAAATTTGTTCTCCCGCGATGCGTGATTATGTCGCTAAGAATGGGCTAATGCTCGGATTTAGAAGGTTTCGTCGCGTGGCCGGTGATCTTATAAGTTACACCGGCTGTAATGTTATCTCATTAGGTACGTCTTATCTAGTGCTTTCGTCCGCGCTCGAGCTTAGCTTCTCTACCCGGGCGGAGCTTAAATCGCACGCGAGCTTAACGGGACAACCATTGGACGCACGCGAACGTAACACGAAGCGAGTTTCCTCGAGTCATCCTGAATCAATCCTGAGTTTTGTATTAGCTCGATATCAACGAAACAAATACGACTAATTTTAACATCGAGCTCTTTGATCAGATCCAACTACTTCGTCATTGAAAATATCCATCTTGATTTTATCTACTATTATTCCAAGTAGCAATCATGCGTATAATAATGCGATCAAAATAATATTTTGTTAATATATATCGATATGAATTTAATCTAATGTATGTTACATATAATAACGCTTGATAAAAAGTATACAATGAGTTAACGACTTTTTTTACTTTCTCTCTTTACGTGTATCTTTTAATAATATTTTTCATTAATATAACAAAGAATATATATATATATATATATTTTTTTTTTTTGAATATTTTATTAATATTTATATGAAATAAAATAATAATTATAGACCAATGATATACATTTTTTGTACGACTCTGCCAATCTCGTATAATTTATTATATTTTATTTTATTTCTCACATTGTATATCATAGTATTTCTAATGGAGAAAAAAAAATATTTCATTAATATATATGATAGAATAATAATATTCTTTATTATGACTTTTCATTCTTTTGCCAATCAATCAATATATATATATGTATATATATATATTCTAATATCATATGATTCGTTAGGCATTATTACATTGTATAATTGTAAATGCAAGAAAAAATACAAACAAAAAGGCAGCACTCATTATACGCTTGTTATTACCTACTTTCGTATTACATTTTTGATTAGTATAAGGAAAAATTTAATCGAAAGTGTCATTCACAAAAGGTAGAGAGAAGGGAACTTGGTGTACAGATACAATTGATAAAAATAAGATCAGATATACTTATCAGAGCTATTGCATATCGTTAGATGTGATTTCATTGGTTTGACGATAACGATTTCACATACATGTAATAATCCATTGGAGATTATCTTGCTTCGGTTAATCGAGTTTTCAGTCAGACATTTACATTTTTTTTTTCTGACGGGTCATTAGATCGTTGAGTTTATAATACACCTTTACATATATATATATATATATATATATGTGTGTGTGTGTGTGTGTGTGTGTGTGTGTAATAGATCAAAGTATTTTAAGTCCAAATATATATAGAATATATAATTTTTTATCAATCCACTTTCATAAATGGATCGAACAAAAGATAAAAATGATTTATACGATTCTTACAAACATGTGTCCCATTTAATTTTAATTTGTTTCTTTTTTCTTTTTTTTTTTTTATTTCTAATTGCAAGTTAAGACGCATATTCGATAGCAACTCTCATTGTATCCGCTAAAACATTGAAAATTTGTTTGAAAAGTAAGAAATTGTATAAGACCAATAACATTAACAAGCTTTTCATTCATGATTATGATTGATCATTTTAAGAACTCTTTTAGAAAGAAATTAGAAATTGTTTATTGATCGAAAAAGTAGAAATAGATAGTGAAATAATGGTAGAATTAAAAAAAAAATATATTTAGATGATGTTCATGTTCATGGATAAATTTTTATCATTATCTTTATGTCTACGTAAATAAATTTTAGAATTTTTAGAATAGAAAAGGCAAATGAAGAACGAGCTTGTTAGGAAACAAATAGGAACACACGTTAATGTAGCGAACGATGAAAAAGGGAAGTCATTGAGAAGGAAAAAGATGTAGAACACGCATGCGAGAAAGAGGGAGAGAGAAAGAGAGAGAGAGAGAGAACACGAGGCAGATAAAAGCGTCGAAAGAGTTGGGTCCTTATCTGTAAAGGCCGACATCCGCCGGATCAGCCTGAGATACCGAAACCACCCACACTTTCCTTCTTCTTCACACACCCTTCCTTCTCCTCTATACGTTTCGTATTTGATGCTTTAATTAATCTCTGAATTTTTTTTCATCGATGAAAACATATGTATTCAATATATGTTTACAGTTTAATGAAGACTATTCTCGATAAATAAAGATAATTTCAAATATTGTTAGAATCGTTGAAAAAAAAAAAAAAAAGAAAAAAGAAAAAAGAAGAAGAAGTATTTCAATAATAAGAATAATAAATTTCTGAATTTATATGGAATATTCCTTTTTTGGTTTTTTTTGGTTTTTTTCTTCTTTTGTTTCTTTTCTTTTATTTCTTTTCAATTATAATGTAGATAACAATAATGAAATGATTATCAGAATATCAATAATAATATCGATAATAACGATCGAGTTTTAACGATAATGTTCGAGAGAGATGAAAAATGAAATTTGACTGTATGAATTGATCATTGAACTGAAAGCAAAAGAAGAGATTGATAAAAACGAAGAGTATGGCTAACGTCTCGTCTTTGGCTGAGGCTTCGTTATACCGACCGGCTGATTCGATTTCGAGAGATTATAAGCGGTATCGTCTTGGATTACCGAGTCACGAAGACGAAGAAGAAACCTTAGGATCGAGGTCCCGCGCGTACTGTGTCTATCTCTCTTTCTCTTTTTCTGTCTCTCTTTCTTTCCCCCGCTCCCGCTCTCTCTCTCTCTTTCTTTTTTTCTTACTCATTTGCATGACATTTTTCCTCATTCGAAACAACGTCCGAACGGGAAAAGAGAAATGAGAACTCGCACGAATGATCCAATCGATTGAATTAGTTATAACCACTCATTAAAATAATAAATTCAAATCATTTAAGCATGAATATATAAAATCAATGATAAGTTGATGTGTCATCGATTATACTCTATATAAATAATATATCGAAATTTGACGATAGATTAAAAAGATATTTAAATATAATAATTAATGAAAATATATTTATAAATGAATCAAGAAAATATAATATAGTAATAAAAATCAAAAGATAAAAGATGAAAGATAATCGATATACATATGTATATATATATATATATGTGTGTGTGTGTGTGTGTGTGTGTGTGTATGTATGTATGTATGTATGCATGATCTACGCGTTTGACTATTTCACAATCTTTCTTCCATCTCTCTCTCTCTCTCTCCCTCTCTCTCGCTACATCATCGTCATCATCTCAGAATCGATCTTTTACATAATCTCCGTTATTAACAAGCCACGAAAGTCCAACTAATCCTTAACAGTATCGCCCGTTTGGGAGATAAGCTCGTTCAAAGCATATACGCCATATTAATTCTATAAATAACACTTGCCAGTAGACGTACGTCGATAGATAATCACACTAACTTTCACGTTACTCCCGATCGAATTTTCCTTCTTTATTACTTATGATTTAGGAATACTACGAAAGAACTAATCTGACCGACAAAAGAAATCATCTGCCTTATGCGGAAACGGTGCTCGAAAACACGGAAAGATAAATATTCGTCGAAAGTATCTTCCACTTCACTTTCTTTCTTTCTTTTTCTCGTTTCCCCCCACTCTCTCTCTCTCTCTCTCTCTCTCTCTCTTTCTCTCTTGCATTCACTCGTTCACATTAAAAAGAAGAAACCATTATCGTTGGGGATGGCCCACCGCAAACTCGGACGTAGGGTTGTCGAAAAATATGTTCCAACTTTTTTATCTCGTATCCGTGAAGCACCGAGAACTGAAAGCGAGTAGGGAGCCGTTAATTTATCAGCAAAAAAGTGAAAGAGAGAAAGAGATACAGAGACAGAGAGAGAGAGAGAGAGACAGAGAGAGAGAGAGAGAGAGAGAAAGAGAGAGAGATAAAAAGAGAAACACAGCATTTAAAGAGAGCGTCACTCGTTCTTTCGACGAATCGGCACGACTTTCTTTCATTTCCCGTTCAGTAAAAAAAAAAGAAGAAAAAGAATAAGAAGAAGAAAAAAGAAAAAGAAGAAAAAGACAGAAGAAAGAAAAGAGAAAAAACGTAGCGAAAAAAGTCTCGATGGAGAATCGATTAGTCTTGCTGTTACTCTCTTTCTCATTCTATTCCTCCCTCTTTCTCTCTCTCTCTCTCTCTCTCTCTCTCTCTCTTTCTCTCTCTTTATCTCTCTCTCAGTCTCTCTCTCTCTCTCTCTCTCTCTCTCTCTCTCTCTCTCAACCGGAAGTGCGTGTTTGAAAATAATGCGACCGTTTCGCGGTTTTAATTGAATATTTAATAAATCGCAAATATAGCGCGCGATGCGCGCGGAGATTTAATTAAATTTTAATCGCCTTAATTAATTCCATTACAAAATTATGCGCGCGCGCTTTCCCTCCTCCCTTCCGTTCCTTCTACAACCCACCCTTTCTCCAGCCTCCCCCTTCCACCCTCTCATCGTTTCTCTCCCCGTCTTCTCTTCTCACATACTCACCTATTCGTACTTCTCTTCTACCGATCACGGCCCGTACACGGATAATTCCCTAATTTTGCGTTATGCTCGTAGCTTGGAACACATGCCAATGCGATATTCTACAGGGATTTTCTGTATTTTCGAACGTTCCTTTCCCATTCTTTTCGTTATCTCGTTGTCGTTAAAGTTTCGAGTTCCCCCGATGAACAAGAGAATAAGAGAGAGAGATAGATAGAGAGAGAGAGAGAGAGAGAGAGAGAGAAAATTACATTTTACAAAAGCTGATGTTTCGTAAATATAAATTAATAATGTGAATGATTAAAAAGAAAAAGGTATCGAATACGGATACTATTGAATGGTTATTATAAAAAAAAAAAAAAAATTAAAAAAAAAAATAAATACGATATAGACTTAATATCGGTTTAAAATGTAATTGAAATTACTAATAGCAACTAGTAATTAATAACCTATTTGACTGGCAGATACAATACATAAAATTATAAAATACCAAAAAGTTAAATTGTAAAAGTAATTATTATCTGATGAATAAAAATTTACGTAACGTGGAATAAAATTAAAAAATTAAAATTTATATAATTTGACATAGACAACGAAATTAATTATGAATATGTCAGGATTAATGTAATAATTATTAGAAATAATAAAACACGACATTTTAACATCCAATCGTTATGTTAAATCGTGTTATATAAAAACGATGGATAGTTAATATTAATGAAGAAAAAAATGATTGCACGAGAGATAATTAAAATCTATGAAAAAGAGAGTAAATAATAAAATAAATGAATCGAATAGAAAAGAGAAAGAAAAATAAATTTCAAACGCTTATAACTCTGGCAAAAACTCGATCTTAATAATTGGTCCACAAGAATAAAAAGAAAAAAAGATAAAAAGAAAAAAAAAGAAAAAGAAAAAAGAAAAAAAGAGGAAAAGAATATTATTATCGCCGTCTCAAACTCGGTCTTGTCTCGATCTCTTCTTCTTCTTCTTCCTTCGAGGGTCCTTCCGATGAATCTTATCATCCAGCGAGAACTGTCAAAGACGAGAAGCTTGCTTGACGCTTCTTCCGACGTGCCAGTTCCTTCCTCTCAGTTTGCGAGGCGAACGGGGAGATAACCGGAAGTTAGATAGGACCTGCACCAGAAATGAGAAATGTCTTTGCCGTTGCAGAGATTAAAGATTTCGCGGATGAGTTAGCTGCCACTTTCTTTCTATCTTCGCCCTCTTTTTGGTCTTTCCTTTTTCATGATTCTGTCATTCGTCTTTTAAGACAACAAATTTTTAGACAACTCGACCTTGTTCCTCATTTATATACTGTATAATAAATGGACACAATCAATATTATAACTTATTAATATAACTTATAATTAAAATATTTAAACTTATCTGTATGAACGAGAAAAAGAGAGAGAGAGAGAGAGAGCGATAGAGTGAGAGAGCGAGAGCGATAGAGTGAGAGAGCGAGAGCGAGAGCGAGAGCGAGAGAGAGAGAGAGAGAGAGAAATATTATATAACAACAATGATTAGAACAAATAAGATTTCATTGCTCGTTATTGCATTGCATCATGTAAACGAAATGACAAAAATGTTAAATATATTTCTCATTCTTAGCAACATATTTCTTAACTGGGTAACCATGTTGAAAATAAAGCTACAAAGATCGTTCTTTAACAGGACGAGTCACGTGGCACGGTGAATCGTAAGATACGAAACGTTGCTAATAAACAGACCGCGTAATACGGTCTACCGCGACTAAACCCTGTGGCGTAAAAGCCCACCTTAAACCAGCTGATCCCTGTACAAAGACGACGCAAGGACCGGGCACCTTAATGAAAACTGTACGTCCCTGGATTAAGGTGGCCACCGGTCAGCCTACAGCATCCCTCTAGGTACGACCTGTCTTATGCAACGTAGGGTGTAGATGAGAGAGACAGAGAGAGAGAGAGAGAGAGAGAGGCAGAGAGAGAGAGAGAGAGAGAGGCAAAGAGAGAGAGAGAGAGAAAAGACCTTCTCTATGATGTCCGACCGTATTAGATGGAAGTTTAGAGGCATTAATATCTAATATAGTGGTGCCAGGTAGTAAATCCTTTCTCGGTTATCTTCACTGGAGACTTAACACCTTGCATCGAGGAGCCATTGGCCATCAATCTATCCGTCTCCGAGCTCTCTGGGATCTTTATACATTGACTTTTGGCGTTTAATATTGATTATAAATAAATTATTAAATAAACACATACGTACACAAAGAAAAAGAGAGAGACTTGCTCTTCTTCATTGATCGTAAGAAAAGAACAGTTAAGGGGGAAAGATGGAAATAAATTCGGCGTTTAACAAGCATTTAGGATAATCAAAATCCGTAGACATTGAAAGCGTATTCTAAGGGATTGGTATTATGCGAATTGAACCTGGTAAAGCACTATTTTCTCTCTCTCTCTCTTCTTCCTTTTCATTCTCTCTCTCTCTCTCTCTCTCTCTCTCTCTCTCTCTCTCTGTCTCTTTCTCCATTTTCTCGGTTTCGGAGAAATCTGGGATTATGATCTGAAGTGGGATAGAGACTCCGGGACTTAAGTCAGGGTTACACAAGGATCGCAGCTATTGTGCCATCGCCCAGCTTCCATTGTCTCGGTTTAGACGAGTGGATCTGCATATGCTTAACATCGGAGTTAGACATCTCTTGGCGATCTTCAACTCCGCGAATCATCTCCAATGTCGATGTCGATGCCCATTGTACTGATGTAAAACGTCTTGGTGTCGGGATAACCAATGCGAATTAGAAAAGCGGCTTTTCTTTTCGATCCTTTTCAGTTATTCCTTTGTTGTCTTAATTTTCTTCTTTTTTTTGTTCCAGCTCTCATCGATTTTTCAATTTTCTTTGTTACAGCGAAAAATCTTCCGGTTCATTGCGTCGTCGAGACAATTCATAACATCGTCGAGAGTCATGCTAGCAATGCACGTGAAAATTGGCGAAGACCCCAGATCGAGACCGATTCTTATGTAATCATTCCGGTTGCGATGCCGTTTCAGGTAATTTCTTTTTTTTTTTTTTAAATTGATTCGACATTGAAAAAATGCTTACTTATAAAAAATTTATATAAATCTCCTGCTTAAAGGTTTTATGATAATAATTAATAATCATTTAGAAATAATGAAAATATTTTTTTGTTTCGCGAGAATTTGTTCAATTATCATAATATATATTAAATCGAAATTCGCTATGCACTATGAAATTATTCATACTCGTCTTATATTTTACTGTGGTTACTTTAAAGATCACGTGGTTAGCGTTAAAGTCAACATATTAAAAAAGACAATTAAATACGATTGACATTGATATTTATCGTTTCAGGATTTAGTAGGCGAGGCATTGGTCCGGCTGGGTTACTCGAGCGATTTGATACCAAGCGCGAGAGGTAGCATAGTGATAAGAAACTGGAAACCTCTGCCGATGGAAAAAGTAGCTGAAGGTCCACTTTTAACCGTTGGCGATATCCTTGCGGAACTTACTTCGGTAGCAACCTTGAAGATTCAGGTTTACAGATCGAGACCACCACCTCCTAGTCCCGCAGCCGAAGTTAGAAATAAATTGCTCAGGCTGCTTTTACTTCATAGCCATGCGCTTCTCGTTTCCGCAGGATGTCCTTTGGACGAGGTAAGGAATCTAAGTTTCTTTCATTGAATAAAATCTTGAGAAATGGGAAGGAAAAGGAAGAGAGAGAGAGAGAGAGAAAGATAGACAAAACGATTCTCAAGGTCGACTTGTAAAGAGCCATCACGAGGAGCACTTAAAAATGTATAAAATGTAAATCTAGCCCGAAGAGTGTTTGCCTTCGTGGCGCTTTAATCTCATTAAGAAGTCCTCCTCTTTGGTACTCTTGTTCCTCCTTGGTAGAACCACGCTGGTAATCTTCGCCGTTGAAGTCTCGCACCCGGCTGATCCTCGCCTTAAATAAATGTTCTCTCGGTTTCGTGTCGCCGATCGAAAATTCGTCTCGATAAAAGGCCCTGACCCTCTTTACTTTTCTTTTTTCTCTTTCCTCACTCTCTCTCTCTCTCTCTCTCTCTCTCTCTCTCTATTTTTTTCTCTCTCTCTTTTTCCTTTACTGTTTTTTCTTTTTTTTTTTTCTTTGTTTTTTTCTTTCTCTTTCGAAAGAATAACGATCGCGAGTACTTCTGCGAGCTATTGAATATACATGGATCTTTCGCAAGAGAGTTATCTCCACGAGAGAAAGAACGTTCGTTGAAATTCTAAGAATACGAAGTTAGATCGAAACCAATGAAAATTGTCTTTTCGAGTTCTCCTTTTCTTTTTCTTTTTTTTTTTCCCCCCTCTTTCCTTTTTTCCCCCAATTCTTTTTTCTTTTTCTTCCCTTTCCATCCTTTTTCCAACAACGAAAGCGATCATCCACAATACGTCAACCGGAAAAGGAGAACGCTTCGCGATCGTGCTTTCTCGACAGTAGAAGATCTTATAGCGTGTGATAGGATTACCCTTTACTCAACCAAATTCGCAGCCTTCATCAAAAGCCCCTTCGATATCGGCACAGGGTAGCCACCCTTCTACCACCCTTCTCTCTCTCTCTCTCTCTCTCTATCTCTATTTCTATCTCTCTCTTTCTCTCTTGTTCTCTCTCTCTCTCTCTCTCTCTCTCTCTCTCTTTCTCTCTCTCTCTCTCTTTCGCTTACTCGACGAACCGGTATTATCTAAGTGCACTCTCTTTGAAGATCCTGCTACCCACCCATCCCCGAACTTTAATGCCGCTCGCGGTGGTCTATGATTACCAATTTTCCCTGGCAGACGTTACCCGCTCGTATTTCGGCCCGTTGGCTAATGGCGAACGACCGTGATGGAGAACCTTCGTCTCTCATAGATTTACTTTAATCTGACAACGATTCCTACTCGAGGATTCATCGAGTAAAAGACATTGGGTTCTATCTTGAAATTCAACGTAATGATTCCATTGAAGTAAAATGCATTGAGAAAATTGATGATTAATTATTTTTCTTCTTCGGAAATAGAAAAGAAAAAGAAAAAAAAGGATTGATAATACTCATTAGTATTATCTAGTTAATAAACTAGGTTTCATTAATACTCAACTAAAAAAAAAAAAAAAGAAAAAAAAAAAAAAGAAAGAAAGAATAATTGATTGACTCTTAACGAACTCTGACATCATCGTCAAACATACCATTTTCATGCGTTTTCTACTATCATATTTTATTATATATATGCATATATCTACGATCGAGTCACTCGATAAATTTATATTTCGTATCGTTCATAATCGTCCAACGTCAAAATTTTAATCAAACGTATAGTCTCGAGTAAATTTTCCATCTACTTTCGTAAGCCATCAACACCACCACCATTGCCGCCTAGAGTAATCGCGTTAGCCCTCTGATGATGCTTGTTGTTGACAAAATTACGAATTCATTCTTCATACGTGTGTTTACTCTTGGATTTAAAAGCGATTGATTTACTACTGGCCCGTACCTCGGCGGGATCAGCTGACAGACATCATCAACTGCGTCAACCTTCGCGAATAATAAATACGTGTAAATCAGGCTCGAGGAGAAGCGCAGCTACTCGTAGAGTCTCAGATAAGCCAATTGCTACGTTTTTGAATAACGACGACAACGACGGCAACGACGACAACGACGGCAACGACGACAACGACGACGACGACGAAGACAAAGAACGATGATGACTGTTTACTGAACGATTTCTCAAATCTTCTGAGCAGAAGTCTACGACGACTGTCTGGCCAATGACGCCTTTACCAATCTACACCGCTTTAACCTGACTGAAAGATTAAGTGCGCCGTTGTAAAACTCATGGATGAAGATTCAATGTTTTGCTGTCAGTTTATAATAACGAATTAAAGACGCGTCGTTTGGCGTTTATTTTAATTACAAGGTTAATTAGTAGTCTTCCATTATTTTCTCTTTTTTTTCTTTTTTTTTTTTTTTTTTTTTTTATTTCTTCTGACTACTTAAACAAACAGAAATTATCAACAAACATTTTATGATCTACTCGTAAAATAAATATGCTTAAATATATATATATATATATATATTTAATATATATCTTTCTTGATAATTTACTTTAAGTATTAAAATATTCCTAAGTATGTACTCTCTTAGGTAATTGTAATAGATCTAATTAAAGGCAACCTTATCGTTGCTATTTCTGGTACAATTAAACGACATGACTTTCTCGAGAATATTTCTTATTTTTTCGTTCTCGTCATCGTTGGAATTTATGACTAACAAATCCGCAATACGAAAAATCCTCCAAGTATCCGATTGATATCGTATATCTACACGAAATACGAAGAGAATTTTACAAATTCGCTTTGAAAAAAAAATAAAAGAAAAAAGTCGCTTGAAATTATGACCCTCTCATCTTACGCAATTTTCATATCGCAAATGTAAACTTCAAGACATTGTACTTAGACTAATAGTTCATGCCGAATGAAGCAAGGCCGTGCACAATTCTTAGCTCCTTGATTGATATATCAATCCGACGTTAAGTATTCGCTCAAAGAAATATCGCTGTATCATGTCGAAAAAAACAAGCGTTGTATAAATCATGTTCAACATGAACGGTTTTAAATAACACTTATTTACGTTATGTTACATTCTATGCTTTTAGTATTTTTGAGAGAGAGAGAGAGAGAGAGAGAGAGAGAGAGAGGATGGAGGGAGGGGTGGTGGTAAAGAAAAAGAAAAATAAAATGAAATTCGCCTGTTTAAAGATCATAAAATATTTCAATTTAAGATCAATTCGATCGTTATGATTTATAAAATGACGGCACGATGCGTCAGGAATACGGAATGGATTACCTCGTTTATTAAGACTTTGTCGAGCTGCTTGATCCTCACCTCGCGGAGCCTGTTTGTTCTTATAAATCATCCCACAGATAAGGCACACTCTCCGTACTACTTCCTACGACTCCGAACTTTTCCATAATCTGACTACTTAATGCCCGATGACGATGAGCGCCGTCCTCGGGGACGGCTATCGGCATCGTGCAACGCCCACTTGTGTCAACACGATTAAAAGAAGACGCGCGTGCCAGGATCTTACGCGATTCACCTCCCTCTCAATCACACTTATATGTCCTTGCATAACGAATCTTCGACCGGTTTAAAAAAAAAAAAAAAGAAAAGAAAAGAAAAGAAGAAAGAAAAAGAGAAAACAAATTCCTTATGCAATTATAATCGTTCTCTTTGATGTAAATGTTTTTCTCTTTCTTTCTTTTTCCTTTTCATTTTTTTTTCTTTCTTTCTTTTTTTTCTTTTTTTTTTTTTTCATTGCATCATACATCATCGTTACTCTCCAGTAATTAATAATTTTCTTATCTCGAGTGATTTTCATATTTATAATTCTTCAAATTAATCAATCGTATAAAATCAAATGTAATATTTTCCTAAAGCGAGGTCTCTAGATACGATATGAATTATTAATACATATGTATTTCAAGTATTTCAATATGACGAATAATATATACTTGGGAGATCTAATCTTGCACTCGTTTAATCCAAGTAATGCAGGAATAGCAGGTAATTTCAAGAGGATTCCCATTTTGCCGTAGATGACACTGTTGTCGCTCTGTAGAGGCGGCAACGATCTGTCGGAGGAGACCAAGAGGAATTTTGAGTCTTGGCTACAGCAACAACAATTGGGTCTTGGTCTGAATCCGATCGTACCATCCTCGAATCATCATCATCATCATACTCAAAGTCCTCAGCCAGATGGTAGCGGACCAATTGGCGCTGGGAGTGGTGCAATTGGGCCACCACATCCAGCCCTTTTACAATACTCTCATAAAACACGTATGAGAACTAGCTTCGATCCAGAACTCGAGTTACCACGACTTCAACGTTGGTTCGGTGAGAATCAGCATCCAACACGACAACAAATACAACATTACGTGACGGAATTAAATTCGTTGGAGTCACGACGGGGTAGAAAACCATTGGACGTGAACAACGTCGTTTATTGGTTTAAAAACGCAAGGGCTGCTCAAAAGAGAGCTGAGACTAGGGGTGTCAACGGTTACAGTCCACCAGGACTGAGTCCAAGAGGCGCCAGTATTGTTAGTGAAGATTGTTCCGACGAGGAGGAAGACTCTAGGCATCAGGTATAATATTCTAATTAACTTTTATATAAGGGATCATAAAAGCTGAACAAATTATTTTTACTCTTTTAGGACATATGTGTGTATAATGATATATATAGATATCGTCAGATATAATAAATAATTTTAATATAACCATTTGATCGATATTCACTCTTTAAATCAATCTAATTAAACGAAGAAAATTTATTTCCAAATTGATTCACTCTTATTTATTCATAATTATTTAGACATCTTTGTTTCTTATGATTATCGTGTATCACTATAACCTCACGGTCGGTAAACGTGGTTTATTTCTTTTCTTTCCTGAGCTCGTAGTTAACAATCCTTAGCTTCTATAATGAATTAGCTCGGCCCAAGTCTGGTCGGTTGCTTTTGAAACGATGAATTTACGATCATTTCGAATAGCCTCTATTAAAAGTCGGCTTCTCAGACACTCTCGTCTCGTCCATTTGCTTCAGTCGACGTCACCATCGCCCTGCCCACCTAGTAGCCCACCGGTCGGTCCATTGTCCTTGACTACACGACCAGAGGATCAACAACCGCCACCTTCGACGCCATCTTTGGTCAAACAAGAGGACACCAGAGTATCATCTGGTTCCGAGGACGAAGAGGCTAGACCGACTGGTCCTCTTCCACCAGGATTTTCATTAGTACCCAGTCCAATGTTTGGACACGGCATTATGTACATGTCACATTATTTGCCACCACGTGGACCAGCTGGATGTCCGACGAGTATGCTCGACGAAAGGAGAAAGAGAAATCGGACATTCATTGATCCCGTGACGGAAGTACCCAGGCTCGAGACTTGGTTCACTCACAATACTCATCCGAGCCATGCGGTACGTTTCATTTTATTATGATCGATGATATTGACATATATTTTTCACATTCAAAAATAATACGAATCTCTAAACGTTTGGTTGATTAAATTTAGTTAAAACGGCAGGTTATATTTTTGTAACAATTCATTCATTTCGAGCAACTCAAACAAATTGTTACATTGGAACGATCTTTCATTAATTGAATCGAAAATTTGAAAAATTCTCAGAGCAATTTAAACACTTTTAACATTGTTGTTGGATTTCATCTGAAGAACTAGAATCAATTTATAATATTTAATTTTAATCGAAGTATACGTTAACGTTTAATAATTTGAAAATAATCCAATTAACATAATTAATTAATGCGTCTTTATATCTTCATATAAAATTAATAAATGATATATTAAAGAGGGATATCTCAAATTTGTAAAAATGTTTGAATGTGATTTTAAAAGAGTATATTATGATCGATTCGCAGCTCATTCTCAAGTACACGGAGGAATTAAATCGAATGCCCTATCGTCAGAAATTTCCACGATTGGAGCCGAAGAACGTGCAGTTTTGGTTCAAGAATCGTAGGGCCAAATGTAAGCGATTGAAGATGGCCTTATTCGAAGGAGAGTCACCTCAACAACATCCATACCACGCAGATTAGTTCCTTTTACCTTAATCGCATTAAACTAGAGACACTCAGCTCAACTCTACTGAAGAAGAAGCAGAAGAAGAAGAAAAAGAAGGAGGAGAAAGAGGAGGATAAGGAGGAGGAAGAGGAGGACGAGAAAGGATTCGTGAAGAAACTCAAACGAATGCGAATCGTGTTGTTATAAGAAAAAAAAAAAAAAAGCCGAATACTCGAATGCACTATTACTTTGATCGTGTCGACACGCTGTCGGCCATCTTTATTGTAATTATATCGCGTAATGATTAATATAATTAACATGGAATTTGATCAATGTAAATACGAGAACGATGTCGAATAAATCTGTATGTCACGATCGATCGTCTACTTTCAGTGACATCTTTATCATATATTCCATTAAAGAATTTCCATCACATGCTGGAGGTTCAACGATTATATAGAGTAAGTATGTATATCATTAGAAAAAATAATTACATTTTATTAAGTTACTTCACGAGATGAATATTCAATTGATAATATTCAAATGTTATTTTCGATTGAAAATTGCAATAAGTAAATTATATAAATCAAATATTGTTTCTTCTTTCATGTTTAAACTTTAAATATCACATTTATATATCTGTCTCTTTCAAAAAATATTCTTAATTCGACATAATTTTTAACTATCAAACAAGATACAGAGATAATAATAAAAAACGATGAAAGACAATCGATAAATATATAGACCTGTTCTTACAACAGATAATTATCAAAGTCGATAAATTGTTAAGGTTCCTCTCATAAGAGTTATTATATTTGTTTAATTTTGAACCAACGCGAAGAAGAGAGACGTATGCACATATTATATATATATATATACGTATGTACGTATGCATACATATATCTTTACACAAATAGGTACGTGTCGATACCGTCTTCAAGTTTGTCCTCGCACAAAGGACAACCACCGACCGAAATCTCGTCCCTAAGAGATAAGACAACGGAGCTGTCATCGAAACAACCCTAACTCAAGCGTCACGACGATCAATGAATACTTCTCTACAAATGAGAATCAGAGAATGTTTCTATCGATGTAACCACGTTCAACTTATTACATATACACATAGTACGAGAATTTCACGATAATAAGAGACTACTATTTTCTACGTTGCTTTGTTGTATCACTTTAAATTCTCCAATATTTTCCCATTTATAAATATTACATTAATACTTAAACATTTCAATAAAATAAAGAATAATAAAGAAAAGAAGAAAAAGAAATATTTAAAAGAGATCAGTGAAAATTTATTTCTATTGAAATAATTCAATATTATAAGATACGAATAGGATTATACAAATGACCTATTTATTTAAATTTCAATAAATCGATAATAATCGACGTATTATTTTTGTTAACTTTATTTTTGTACTTTGCCGATATCGTTAAATTTCAGATATTACTACATTTTCAATGATCTTCTCGTAAATAGGAAGACAAGATAGAGGACAAAATAAATCTCGTTCTTATCTGTCAATAGACGAACACAGGTACGTTCTATCTTTTCACTTCGTTCAAGTGGGTAGTGACGCACAAAGATGACGAAAGGGATATCGTCGTCAACGACGACTATGATATATATACTCAGAGAGGATAGGTCCTTCTGGATGCCAGTTGAGAGCGTCCCAGATTTAATGAACGTAGGAGGATTTGTCCAATTAAAACGTCTTACAAGGATCCATTTGGAACCGAGGCTCGTTCCGTTCGCAAAACATCGAATCACGACTTTGCCACGACCCGCCTCTTCTTATCCCTCGACTATGCAGGTATTATATATAATACATTTGACGGTTATCCCCCTTGTTATCGTTATCGAGTCTCCGCCTTTCGTAGAAACCAAGAATATTATCGAGAGGAACGAAAGAATCGTTTCCATGAAAATATATAGAAACGTTTATGAAAACGAGACTCTCATTAGATATTTCGATTTTTATCTTCACTCCTTTCATTTTTCTTTCTTTTTTTCTCTCCCCTCCCCTCTCTCTTTCTCTTTCATTTCATCGCATTTATATTATCACTAATTGCACCTTCATAAATAAATTCCTCCAATCTTCCTCACGAATTCGTTAAATATAAAAATATAATAAGTTAATCGTAATCTTGATATCATATATTCATGAAAGTCCATTCTTTTGCAATACGAATTAAAATAAATATATATATATATATATAAGTATATCAAACATTTAATGAAGAAAATCTTATCTGTGAATTCTTAAAAAACGAAAATCACGTGATTCAACTCTGACAGGTAATCGCGAAGAAAAAAATAAAAAAAAAAAAAAAATAAAAAAAGGAAAGGAAAAGAAAACCGAGAGACAGTGAAATCTTAATCCCATCGAAATAAGGGGCGGGAGAAGGAGAGAAAAGAAAGGTAAAAAAAAAAGAAATAGAAGAAAAAGGGTAGAAGAAGCATCGAGGAGTGGTCGAATGGATAAGCAAAAATGAGAGCAACGTCGAAAAGGAGTGTATAAGGCGAATCATGACGAAGAAAAGCGAAAAGATCGTCGTACTCGTCGTCATCGTCGTCGTAGTCGTCGTCGTCGTTGTAGTCGTCGAAGAAGAAGAAGAAGAAGAGGAGGAAGTGGTAGAAGAGGACGAAAAAGTGGCGAGAAGGGAAGAGGAGTGAAAGGGAAGCGGGAGTGATGATGGAGGAGGGGCTTCTCATGCAAAATCTAAAAGTCAGCAACCTCGAGGATCATCCCTCTATCTGATCTTAATTTGTCAGCCGTTACGAGCATTTTCGAGCGCGTTCACGCAGATGATAAATCGGCACGACGTATAAACGGTTCGCCTTTTCTTCCTCGTAAAAGTGTCGTCTCTTACGGGCTGGCCTCTATTGGGAAACGAATTAATTAGCGAGAATATAAGAAAGAAAGAAAGAAAAAAAAAATGAAGGAGTAGGAGAAGGAGTTGGAGAAGGGAGAAGGTAGAAGAGAAGTAGGAGAATAAAGAAAAAAAGATGAGAGTGGAGTGGGAATAGGAGGAGTCAATTCTTATCGGCGTATTTCGCGAGTTCAAACTCTCTCTTTCTCTCTCTCTCTCTTTCTCTCTCTCTTTCTCTCGAGAAATTTTCGGTGGATACGATATGCGAACGGGAAGAGATAGAAAGAGATAGATAGATAGATAGAGAGAAAGAAAGAGAGAGAGAAAGGCAGAGAAAGAGAGAGAGAGAGAGAGAGAGAGAGAGAGAGAGAGAGAGAGTACGTCTCGTTCGTAAGGGAGCATTGTGTGCGCTTCGGCATTCATAGGACGTTCTTATCTTCCTATCCGGAGAGCTGTCAGCAAAGTTCCTGAATAATAATGGAGCGTGAGAGACAGAAGAAGAAAGAGAGAGAAAGAGAGAGAGAGAGAGAGAGAGAAAATGCGTCGAAAGAGAAGAAGAGGAAGAGCTCGCGGCGTTCTCTCCTATCAGCCGGCTAGGATATGCCTAACTATTCTGTTTCAAAACGCTTGCCGGACGTTTCGCCATAGATAATGTTGTCCAGGATGGTTAGATTGTTGGATACGACCGATAAGACGACCAAAAAACTATCTCAACGTAGCTGTTACGAACAAGAGCGAGTCGATTACGTCGAAACTCGCTTCAGATTGTTACTTTACGAGGAATACCTATGCCTTTTGAAGTTTCACATCAAACGAATATGCCAGATATTATTATGACTAAGAGAAAGAGGAAACAAAAGAGATAGAGAGAGAGAGAGAGAGAGATATGAGAAAAATTTTGAAAATTATAAATATGAATAAATTCAAATAATAATTTAAAATATCTCTCTCTCTCTTTCTCTTTTTTCTAAAAATGAACAAAATTATATCTTATATAAAGAAAATTTGTTCTAATCAAAATGTATATATACATATATTCAATTTTATTAGATATTTTATTAAACTATACGAATCCATATATCGCGTTTTTTCTTTTGTTATTTAAAGGACTATTAGGGATTATTAAATTTATAAGGACTATTAAATTTATAACATAAGAAAATTTCATCCGCACACTCACGAACATATAGATCGATGAATTTTCGAAAAATTAAAAAAATGATAAAAATCGAAAAGGCTAACAGGTTCGTCGATAAAATTCCAATTTCCGGCTATCACAGCGACTTATAAAAAGATTTATAATATATTGTACTCCCTTGCGAAATTTCAAGCTAAATAAAAGATAGGTAAAGGTTGAGAACGTTATCACGAAGGGTCGCCGAGAAGGCAAAGAAAACAACGAGGATGAAAGAGAGGGAGTCCAGGGAGAGTTAAGAGACTGAATCACGAAGGAGTACGAGAAATCGGGAGTTCGCAAATTAGCCGCAGGATTGGCCTCATAATCCTTGAGGGATGCGAAGCGTTTATTTCTCTCTTTCTCTCTCCCTCCCTCTCCCTCTCTCTCTTTCTCTCTTTCTCTCTCTCTCTCTCTCTCTCTTTCTCTCTATCTATTTCTCTCTCACTCACTCTTTTTCTTTTCGCCTCCCTTCAGCTTTTTTCCTCAAGGGTGGTAGATGAGGTCGTATAAACGGACTCACTTCATGGCCCTATCTTACCTCTCTCTTTCTCTCTCGCACTCTTTCTCGTTCTTTCATTCTTTAATCCCTCCCTCCTCGAATTACTAGCAACGACCGTAGTAAAAATTATGATCACCGAGAAAAGGATCGGACGAGGAGATCAACGATTGAAAGTAATGAGCCGTGTGATAGGAGAGAAGAACCCAAGAGAAGAAGAGAGAGAAAAAGAGCAGACCGTTTAATCCATAAGTTGGGACTAATTAATCCCGTTAATTTAACACTACCGTCCGAGGTATCCCTTGAACAGGAACATTTACGTCAATTTCACGTACGACGATACGTGGCTCGTATTACATATTTCGGAAAGGAACGAGTAAGAAGATAAACCAATCAGAAGGTTAAATGCCCTCGAATACGTACGAGGAGATGCCTTAATTGATCTATAGCGAAAGATTAAATGGATTAGACGTTCATGGTTAAGCCTAAATGGTAAGACGGCTATGATTTATAAGACAAAATAACTTTAACAACGTTTTCTTATTTCGATACTAAAAACAAATGATTGGCTTACTAAAAAATACTATAAAATAGATAATCAGAAATAAGATAATAAGAATATTGTCGTTTGATTGTTTTTCTATGATCTAAATAGATACCTTATATATCTACTTATGAAGAAACGAAAAAGAAAAAAAAAGCCAAGAATATACTTGAGATCATGGTTAAAGAATAGGGGGATCCCTTAATTGATCTACGGCTAAATATTACACGATCGAGCGCAACGTTAAGCTCAGTAAAGTGGTCACTTCTTAATCGGTCATTCGGCACGATCTATCGTAGAAGTAGAGAAAGAGAAGGATCATACCACTTAGCTCGTTCACTCTTGCCAAAGAGTAGATAGATAGGTAGGTAGGTGGGTAGGTAGGTAGGTAGGTAGGTAGGTAGGTAGGTATAGAGAAGGTCTTTTCGCGACCGTAAATAAAAGAAATCCTTGTAATGGCTTTTGCCGAAGAACCTCCTCCTTCATTCGTCCATCTCACTCTCTTTCTCATGGACCGGTTATTAAGCCCTAAGGCAGGAAGAGAGAGAGAGAGAGAGAGAGAGAGAGAGAGAGAGAGGCATTCAAGTACTCACCCTACTACTATGGCCCTGAAGGGTGAAACGTATCGAAGGTTCACGTTGGTAGGCTCGCAACGCTCTCTCGTCCACTTGCCGGCAGCAAGCTCGCTTAATTCCTTAACCCTTATAGACTTTGAGAAAATTTAGGGAGCTCCGTTCTTGGCGAGCCGATGTGGGACGCGTATAAACTGCCGCGGGTAGGAAGTGGAAGAACGAAGAGAGACAAAGATAGAGAGATATAGGGATAGAGGGAAAGAGAGAGGAAGAGATAAATAGAGAGACAGAGAGAGAGAGAATGAAGGAGAAGCAGGAATACCAGGTGCTCCTGGGATCTTGGCGGCATCTTACGCCCGGACGATACATAATTTATGTCGCGCTCTGCCGGGCTTAAGACAGTATTAAGATCGAGCGAGCACCGACGCGAGTCCTTTACCTCTCTCTCCCACTCCATACAGGATTCAAGCTTTCTTTTTCTTCTGCTTTTTTCCGGATCCTTCAAAATCGAGTTAAGTTATCTCTTTCTTAAATCAAAATTGGATAATCCCGATTTTTAAAAATGGATAATCCCGAATTTTTCTGTGAGCAAGTCGAACGATTTTTCTTTTTTTCTTTTTTTTTTTTTTTTTTTTTATATCCATTACGATTGATTTCATTTTTCTTTGATCATAGTCGAATGAACGAAATCGTTTGCTGCGTTTCTTTATATCGACGAGATTTAAAATGTTATAGAAGGAAGATTTTTCTTTCTTTCATTTAATTAAAGCTTAATTGCATTTGGAACAAATATAAATTTGTTCGTTAAAATGATAAAATAAAAGAATTTCGATCGATCATTCGATAAACCACCGTAAGAATTATCGTAAGATATCGACAAATATTTTCTATTTCATGAGTCCGTAATCGCGAACGAATTTCGAGATATCACTTTTTAGTCCTTTTCATTGGAGATCAGAAGAAATTCCATAGGGCTTAAGGTCGGTGCCGAAAGGAGATCAGGATTCGAAGGAAAAGCCGTGCTGATACGATAGCACTGGCCTCTTAGCCTTTTTATGGTCTGCCAAACAGAATCCTTCTTCCTACTTCGCGTACATCGTCGTGTCCTTTTGATCCGATACACGCGTACCTTTTGCGGGAAGGGAGAAAGAGAGAAATAGAAAGAGAGAGAAAGAGAGAGAGAGAGAGAGAGAAAAGATGAAAAGCTCGAAGTCGTCGTAACCTCGTACACGCCGAATCGTGGAAGGATCAGGGATATTACGGACATATTTCCTCTTGGGTAGACTCGACTCGATCTTTCTTAGCGGCATGTTTATTCAACGTGGGATTTAAAGCCGGCAAGCATAATAATATCCATCTCACGTTATCACCGAGAACGTTAAATTAACTTTACGATCGTCCTGCGAGTTCGTAAAATTATTATCAAAACGGAACGTTTACGACCATTTTCTCTTAATGCTAAGAAACATCTTCGTATGTATGACAAAATAAATGTACATAAATATATATATATATATATATATATATATATATATATATATATATATGTATATATGTATATATACATGTGTATATATAAAAATAAATAAATATATATATATAATGCCTATGTATATACGTATATGTGTGTGTGTGTGTATAGATATATTATATAAAAATATCTAGATCTTTCGTAAAATTTGACGAGAACAGACGGCCAAGAAAGACCCCCTATAGGATTATCGAAGAGAATTCTGTCGGTAAGGATTCTCGTCCAACGAGGAAGAAAAAAATAAAAATAAAAAAGGAGGAAAAATACAAATAAAAAACGAAGGAAAAGAGAAGGAGGAAAAGAAGAGGAAGAAGAAGAAGAAGAAGAAGAAGAAGAAGGAGGAGGAGGAGGAGGAGGAGAAAAAGAAGAAAGAGGAGAAAGAGGAAGGTAGAAAAAATAATTGAAAATTTTCAAACGGTCAGAGAGAACTTTTGTGGGATGGGAGGGAGGAAGGGAGCGGTGGGGGTTGTGCAGGGGGCGGGGGGGGGAGGGTAAAACCGGCAAGTAGTTGGAGGAGGTAGTCTTGGCTGGGCGACTTGCGATAAAGCAAAGAACCCGCGCTAAATACTTACATAAATCTGTATTGCCTTGCGCAGCACGAGAGAAGCTTATACTACACCCACACATACGCACACGTAGACGCGTGGCAATAGAGAAGGAGAGAGAGTTGGCCGGCTACATCCCCCACCACGATGGGATTCGTTCTCTCGAGAAATTTCGATGAGTTCTATCTTAAAGGCGATTCCAATGAAATTGTCTTTCGAAACAATGATGGATCATCTTTTACCTCTCTTCTTTTATTTTCTTTTTTTTTTCCTTTTTTTTTTTTTTTTGTTTTTTCTTCTTTGCATTCCATCATAAATTCAAGATTTTCTTTCCATTTGCAAAAGATTCGTTTGATATAAAAAAAAAAAAAAAAAAAAAAAAAAAATAGAAAAACGAGAACAAAAAAAGAAAAATTTCATATGTCATAGTTTCATCAAGTTTAATATGGCTTGAAACAATTGTTAAGGAAATATAAAATAGATCATCGTTTGTTCTATCTGTATTGTAAATTGAAAGTTTTCTTCGAACTTCGAAAATTCTAAACATCATACATGATTAATCTCCATTCTAACATGACTATTACACAACTTACTCCACATATACGTCTAATATTATTTACATACACAAGAGATTCATAAATAGTAAAATCCAAAACGATCGATGACATATATACATACAGAAAGTGGAGGGTGATCGCGTTTTAGGTATGCTGATAGTAGATAGGGTCTCTTATGGGAATCGTTCGATTGATAAAAGTAAAAAAGAAATAATAAGTAAAAAATGTGAAAAACTGATATAAAAAGAAAACAAAACAAAAAAAAAAGAAAAGAAGAAAGATAAGAAAAAAAAGAAAAACTATTAAGCCTTATGGCTCTCTGTGAATAAATAAATCTTTCCGTTCACCGGCAGTTAAACGTATTAATTATTAAACCAAGCGAGAAAGGAAGATACAATGAAAGAAAAATAATATGAAGGAAAAGAAATAAATAAAAGGAAGAATAAGAAGAAGCAGAAGAAAAAGAGGGGGCGGGTGAATGTAAGGGAGTGGAGGAAAGGTCTCGCGAGGAGGAACGCGAGGATAGGAAAAGGGGGTTGGGTTTGAGGTTTTCGCAGGATTCGCGGCTGCCGGAGCAATAAATCTGCCGGGTATATCTGAGCTCATGAATGTTATTAAGATACAACCCCCCGCGTGCTGAGCGCGGGAATAGTAAGATGCACGGGTGGGTGTGTGCGTGCGCGCGCGTATTTGTGACTACGTATCCAGTGTAGGAAGATATAGAGTAGGAGAGAAAGACAGAGATAGAGAAAGGGAGAGAGAGAGAGAGAGAGAGAGAGAGAGAGAGAGAGAGATGTGAATGAAGAAGAAGAAGAAGAAGCGGGGAAAGGAAGTAGCTCGTGTAAGATCGCTAGCTCCTGGCAGGACGAGCCAGAGCAGGACTAAGGAGAAGAGTAGGGATGGGGGTTAGAGAGCAACGATGGAAGAACAGAAAAGAGTAGCGACCGGGAGAAACGGTTATGAAGAAATACCGCCACCGGTAATCCCACCATAGATCACTGCTTCTACTGGCCGCCTCTTCTGTCTTCTCCTTCTTCTTCTTTTCCTTCTTCTTCTTCTTCACCTTCTTTTTCTTCTTATTCTTTTCCTCCTTCATGTCGTAATATCGTGGACTTAACGTGCGTCGACATCGTGTAGAAAGTTCGTAAGGCGAATATCATATCGATTAGAGAAAGAATCCTCGTCAAAGATAAAAAAAAAAATAAAAAATAAAAAAAATATATATATATATAAATGTATGTGTATAACTATACGTACATGGTTATGATTCTTGATTAACCTAAGATTTAGCAACGTCTTGGAGATATGTACGTAGCTATCTCACGAGCTAGCTCTCACATTGCAGAGGGTTAATTAATTGAACTTTCTCGAAGGAAATGGACCGTGTCCTTTAACATCAAAGAAGATACTCTCGGGGTTTGTCCCTAGCTCTTTCTCTCTCTCTCTCTCTCTCACTCTCTCTCTATCTATCTATCTATCTATCTCTTAGTCTATCTGTCTGTCAAAGTTCTCGTCCTGCTTGCCAATTAATAAAGGGCCAATAATATATTTGTTCAGAATCCGTCGTCTTATTTCGTAAAGAGCAAACAAACATCGTACGTAGTTCTCATAAATCGTACACGATTTCTATTTAATCAGTGGTATAAGATATAATTATAAAGTAAAAAAATTAAATGAACGATAAATATTACGTCGATTATAAAGAAAAAAAAAAAAAAGAAAAAAAAACAAGTAATTACACGATCAAAAATATCCGGATTTCTTTTTCAAACGATCCTCCTCGTTTCCGAAGTTGGCTCGTCATCGTACGGTCCACGATAACGAGTTACAGAAGGATGAACATGAGATTGTGGTGGTAATGATAGCGATGGTAGTAGTGTAACAGAAAGGGAGGAACGACTGTATCACACAACAACATATAATGTGTAAGCCCGAAGGGTGGTTTATGTATCGCCAAGGCAAGATATCCGATGATTTAGCTGTGCTCTCGGGGCTGCTCTAGCAAAGGAAGAGGAAAGGGGGCGGAGGGGAGGGAGGAGGAAAGAAGGAGAACCAAGTCTTCTTATCTCGCGGCTGGCCGCAGTAACCGTGGTGTAATCTTTTATTAATTCGCCGACTTACGAAATTTATCGTGGCTTTTGTTTACCAGAAGACGGCACGTTGTCTTAAATCTCACGAATATAACAGAGCTCGGTTCCTCTTCTTTGCATTATCTTGAGACAATCTCTTTTGGCGAGAAACTATAAAGGGGGAAAAAAAAAAAGAAGAGAGAAAAAAGGAAGAAATAAAAAGAAAAAAGGAATTCGTTCGAGCCACTCGCAAGGTTATTTTTCTTTTGCGAAACAGGAAGAAGAAGAAGAAAGAGAAAAAAAAAGAAAAAGAAAAAGAAAGAAAGAAAAAAGAATCGTCTAAATAATTCAAAGATATTCAACTAATTCGAAGAAAGTGAAGTAAGTCGAAGCAAAGTGGTATTGTCCTTAATCGTTTGGCATTTGCCAAACGTGAATGAGGGTGAGAAAAAGGGATGGGGTTAGACGAGCTAGGTCTACGAGTCTCGCGAGACTTTTCGGTATGTACAAAATTCCATGGCATATACGCGAATTCCATATAACGGTGCCGGAATGGCGCTATATTATTATTAGAGTCCCTTAAGTCTAAGAGCCTTAAATCTGCGATAAGTTATGGGCACCCCTCGCGCTACCCCGCACACCACCGGTCTCCTCCTTACCTTCCCCTTCCGAACCCCATCCCCCTTCTCCTTCTCCTTCATCTCCATCCTTCCTCCTCTTTCCTCCTTCCGCACCTTATACCATTTCCCTGTAATATCTTAGTCTACGACGGCGCTTCTTCGGCCTTTATCTCGCATACATTATACGCCCCCGAACGGGCTGGTCTACGGTACTGAGAAAGAAGGGGTAGGAAAGGAGGTATACGGTTGAAAAGGGGGTCGAAGGGTAATTGAAAGTAACTGCTACCACAGAAGCTAACCTAATCCTGTCTATTCTAATCAAGATGAACCTATGGGGATCATCTCTTATATTTCCACTTTCATATCTACATTTTTTTTCTCACGATGACTTTATCTCTTATGGATCATCGTTCGTCGACGAATATATTCGGGAGAATGAAAAAGAAGATTTTTTTTTATTTAAGAATGAATGAAAAAAAATCTGCTTTAAAGAATATATTAAAGGATTTGTCATTTAATTTTTAATTATACGTCGGTGTATCACAATTTGGAAAAAAAGGGGAAAATTAAAAGAAAAATAGATCGCGTGTTATTATTAATTTTTCTACGAGATTAAACGATTATTAATGTTAACAGTTCATTAATATACCTTCTTTTTTATGATTGGTAATGTAATATATCAATCGATGAAACAATTAAAAAAAAAAAAAAAGAAAGAATTGCTTTTAAATACCTATAAAGAATAGTCTTGCTAATGTAACGCCTGTAACACCGTTTCACCGTGCGACATTGGAGTCGAACGATCCTCGCGGATGAGCATATTTCACGGCGCTATCTGCAAGCACTCCGTGCGCATCCGAGGTGTTCGTAAAGAGTCGAAAAGATGGCGGTCGTACGGCTTGTGGGCAACGTGCCAATCTTGCTCGATGTTTTTTACGGCCGTGATAAGCGCCACTGTCCTCTTACCCCCACCCTCAGTTCCTACCAAAGAGAAACCTACCACACAACCACAACCAGACACCAACCCCTCGCGAACGCTGAACACCACTCGAAGAAAACGGTTACGAATGTAATCTTTACCTCTGCTTCGCGCCTTAATGGACGTTTCCTCGTTGACAGCTCGAAGCCCAAGAAACGTCGAGCTCGTTCGTGTGTCTTTGACGTAGGATGCCTTCTCTCGTTTATGGCAGCGAGGAACGAAAAAGTGCGATAAGCTTTCGAGAAGGACGTTTATGTAGACGCAAATACACACATATAAATACCTATATACAATATATGTGTATACATATATATATATATACATTCGTAATATCAACTGGAATAATGGCTGCTGCTACTATCCCCACTCCACTATTCCCACTCCCTCTTGTCTACATCGACATCGAACGAGCACCGCGATTTATACTTTTCCACCTTCTCCCAAGATCAGACTATTTAAACTTGCACCATGCTTATCCTACCTCCATGTTTCCATTTCCTATCAGCTCGATTAACTTTCCTTTCCATGCGACATGTTCTAAACATTTACGAACCCTTAAGTCGCGAATACATAACATCGCCGAGACCTCGAGCCACGACAAGCTCAAGGAGCTTAAAACTTTTATCTATCTTCGTTGATGAATGTCGATCGACGTTCACTCGAGCCAAAAGCCCTAAAATAAAATCTTGATTCTCGATGATCGCGTTGAAAGAACAGCCTGTCGTTGGACTTAACTGTGAACTCGAATATGGGATTTGATCAAGACACCGAAAAAGAGACAGAGAGAGAGAGAGAGAGAGAGAGAGAGAGAGAGAGAGAGAGAGAGAGATGGATCAGGAAGGGTGTCGTAGACGAGTTGCACACGACGATTAGACAATACGACGGAAACGTGACGAGAACGCTGAGGTTTTGCCAAGCATCGAGATTCTCATCCTCTTCTGGATGCTTTGGGAGTTCCGACAGATGTGCCTGGTATCACCCGGAAAATACGCGTGCGCGCGCGAGCGCAAGCAACGAAGGCGACGCTTTATCCTTACGGGGCGCCTCCGTGTTCCTGATCTTGTTAAGGATGCACTGAACCACGAATAGCCGGTATTCATTCGCGTTTCAACGGGAGACTTACCTGTTTAAGCCATCCCCACAACGTCGGTATTATTAACGTTCAGTCAGCGTTTAGTCGGACTAACTTCGAATATTTCACGTTTTCTCCGAGAAACCTTATATATCGTTGTCTTTAGACAAGAAAATTATAAATTTTTAATTACTATTTAATAACGACAATTAACGAGCATTTACAAACTTGTTTAATATAAATTATTAAAATTCGAAAGAAAACTATAGAATCTTTTAACTGCAATTATTGTTATTTCGAATTATTTTTCAAATCAAACTAATAAAGAAAACAATTGAAAATCAAACAGGTACATTAAATTAATTGGATTATTAATTTATCGATTATCGATTAATATCTCATATTATTTTGTTTCATTTAGAACACGTTCAAAGTGCACGTTTAATAATCGTGTAAAAAAGAACTCTACGTGGTTTGTTTTATCATTTGAATAATTATCGATTATTATCTCTAATTTGACATCGTGATTTCGAGCTTTTATTTTATAATAGTTGACAAAGTTTATACTTTTAGAAAATCTTTTTTCATAAAAGCAAACATTTTGAAGGACTAATAAATTCGAACGTCGATTATTTTGATAACGCGAGCCATACTAAGTCCCATTGTGATACTACCTTAATTCAAGACAAAAGAGTACGCATGAGTAACGAAAAAGCGAAGGAGAGAGTTCATTGAATTTGATTTAGAAACATGCCAGAGCAATTACGAGTACGCATTTCGGAAGACGTTCTCTGTCTCTTTCTCTCTCGCACACAAATACACGCGATCCCTTTTCTAGAAGATATAAAAGGTGACGTAAGGGAAGGGGAGGACATACATAGGGAGCTTGATTTCGGGTTTTGTACGAGACTCCGCGATGGCGTTGAAGCCAACAAAAGATAAGCCGTTATTTATAACCCAACTTAAGGGGGTTGAGAGATCACGGGGATGGCGGCTCCAAGAAGAGAATGAAATTATTTTCGAATCTCGACTAGAGTTTCGAGTAACTCGCACACGAATTCAACATTTTCATTCTTAGAAATGATAAAAGAAGAAAGAAAAAGAAGAAAAATAAAAAGAAAGAAAGCAATAGAAAAATATTGTGTCTGACCTTCGGTTCATTTGGCAGACCAAAAGTTAAATCTCAGGAAAATGTCAATAAGAACAAAAAAAAAAAAGAAAAAAAAAAAGAAAAAGAACAGGAATATGAAGAAAAGGGAAAAAAAAGCATGATAAAGATCTTCAATGCTCGTACCTCCCGTTCTTACGAGATTCAGTGATGCATGCTCGAGAAATTTAAGAAGAACCGGAGAAAATATCGAAAGATTCACGTTCGCTGGTAAAAAGGGGTGGGGTTGAGGTGTCCCGAGTAGAAGCTCTGGCAGTGCCGCGCGCGCTTCAGCTGGTGGGGGTAGAGGATGAGGGCTGGATGAGGGTAAGAGGAGTGGGAGGTCGTCGCTGCAGAGAACGTGCATCCCCGTCAAGTTAGGTGTGGTAGTGGTGATGGTGGTGGTGGTGGTGGTGGTGGTCGTGAGCTGGCTCCTCGAACTGATCAATACCTGAAACACCGCGAGGTATCGTCCCGTTATTTCCGGTCTCCCAGCGAGACCGGAAATGAAGGCGTTAAAAATATATACCTAACTTCGTCCTATATATACATATATATATATATATATATATATATATGTATATATATGTATATATATATAGAAAGAGATATATAGAGACTGGTAGCAAGGACCAAGAATTTCTACTTGGCTACGACAGCGAACGAAGACATTATATATCCTTCCTTCGTTGCTAACGTGGCTGGCCTCAATAGTCCTGCACCGATAGAATCAGAAAGAGTAAGAGAATGGGAGGGAGGGAGAGAGAGAGAGAGAGAGAGAGAGAGAGAGAGAGAGAAGATGAGAGAATTCTAGGTCTTCTTATTGTGTTAGATGGAATCCTGACAGTATACTAGAAAATATGAAAAAAGAAAAAAAATTTTTCAATCTCAAGAGAAATTCATTTATATACAAAAATATTCCTAGGGATAACCTAAAGAAAAAATTTTTATGAATTCGATAAAATTTCAATTTGTTAGGACTTATTTCTTCGTGAAAGGAATAAAAAATTTGAGAGGAAAGAAATAAAATCATTTCCAGCTTAACTCCCACCAAGTTTTGTCGGCATAAACATCAGGAATTTGAGGGCGTGACCAAGAGTCCGGTATAGAAGTTCGGATTTGCGAAATCGTTGCGAAGGGGTTGGTTTAATATCAACAGGTAGAGCAAGCCCGTTCTCGTCCCCACCGGATAAGCTGAGGGTTAAGCGCCGGCGCTAGCTAAACCTCTGGCACCCTCCCTGGAGGGTGTGACCTACTCTTCCCATTGGCCCGAGTGGACGTGTGAAAAAGAGAGAGTTCCTGTAGTCCTGCGCGGATAAGACCTTTTTAAATCTTTTGCCTTTCATAGAGGGTGGAGCCTTTCTCTTGACAATTTTTTTTTTTTTTCTTCATATTTTCATTAATGAAACAACTTGTCTCATCGTTCAATGTTATATAACAGTGTTAATGTTATATAATAACAGAAGGAAACGAAGATTAGACTAAATCTCGATTCGATGAGTTTTAAAATAATTTAAAGAAATGAATGAATAAAACTCATTCCTTCTCTTTCGCGATTTTTCTTTCAAGCAAAAGAAAAAAAATGTCGTTGGAAATTTATCCTAATCTATGCTACACACACGTTATCGATCTAATCCTCAGAAGTAGCTATTACCTCGGAAAGGAAAAAAAAAAAAAAAGAAAAACTGGAAAAAAGAAGAGTATCGAAGTAGATGCTTCTGTCGGATCGACGTAGAAACGAAGAGGTAGGAAAAAGGAGAAGAAAAGGTCGTAATATAGCGACGGTAAAATAGTAGAAGGGGAAAATATCCGCATGGGTCAGCCAAGAGAGGCTTATACCGAAGAACCGAGCAGCCTCAATATCGGCTTTCGGAATGCTTCAGGTATTTATCTAATGTCTTATATTTTCCACAGGACTGCATCATTCGAATTTCCATTTTTAAAGGTTTTACAAACGAACCGTTTTCTGTATCAGCAGTGGAGAACTACCGGCAACGAAACGTAGGCACTCCGTTGAAGAAAAGGAAACGATCGAAAGAGTTTTTAGATTTTGTAAGTTAAGTAAATCCTTCTCAATTAGATTTTTAAAAGAAAGGCGAGAAACAGGAAAAGAGAAAAAAGGATGATTTTCATAACGCCCGCTCTTTCTATTTCTTCTTATCAGAGGGAATAATCGCGCCATTACACATTGCCTTGGTTATCTTACGGAGATATCGTAGCAACGTACCTCACTCATTACTTATCAAAGATAAGTCCTCAGTAGTTTTCAGAATTGTTCACAGAACTGTCGGGCCAGGTCAGTCATTGATCGGCTTCAATTTTCACAGAACTTTGAATAAATCTTACGACGGAAGAAAATGTGATATCTTTTGACCGATAGAAAATTATATTTCTATGGTGATAAAAGTTAACGATGGTGTCGATGAAAATTTCATTACTTTTGAACACGTGGCCGTAAGACGAAGATGGAATTCAGAAAAATGATGAGCCTATTTGTGATTCATTTCCTAGTGATTTACCACCTACAAACTTTACCACTAGCTCACGGTTTTTGCCCCGTTAAATGTTTGTGCTACTTCGGTCGACGCCCAAGAACTGTCATGTGTTCGAAACAGGGTCTGACGAAATTTCCATCGAATGTAACCGACATTGTGAGTTTTCCCTTTAAAATATAATATAATATTAATCATGATGTTAATTCATCCAATAAATTTAATTGTAGTATATAGATATAGTGAATAAAAAATAGTTTCATTTCGTTTACCACACGACATTATATTAATTTAATCGGTTCGTTATTCCGCAGGTAGAACATTTGGATTTGTCGAATAATCTGTTGACAGAGATCACGGATGATATAGAACGCTTCAAAGATCTACAATATCTAAACTTAGCTAGAAACCAATTACATTCCTTACCAAACGGTATAGGAAACTTGAATAATTTACGTAAATTAGATCTCTCAGAAAATAATATCAACGATATAATCGATATAGCAGCTATCAATCGACTACCTTCTTTGATGATCATCTACTTATCTAAAAATCCTATAACAGAATTAAAAAACTTGAATAATAGTGTCCTCCAAGCGGTAGAAGCGAGTTACTGTGGTAAAATATTTAATTACTTGCACTTGTAAACGTTATTTTACATCTGTACGTTTTCTCAAATTTTTCTTTTCTTTTTTAGCGATAAAACAGATCGACGATAAAACGTTAAAAGGATTGCCAGATTTGATGAGCCTAAGCTTAAGAGGAAATCCATTGAAAACGATTCGAAGGCCATTTAGCAAGAAGTTACGATGGTTAGACATGTCCCATTGTCTTTTGAATTATTTAAGTCCTGATACTTTCAGTGGTTTCTCAGTTCTAGAGGAATTACGTCTGAATAATAATCCTATGCTCGTTTATAGTACAAGGTAAGCATTTAATTCTGAACAATGATAAAGTCGTATCATTATTTTTAACATTCCTAGGCATTCTACTCTGCAACACTTGAATTTGAGACAACTGGATGTTTCAAATTGTAATTTGGACAGACCAGGTCTCCATGGTTTGCCATTGTTAACGCATGCGAGATTATCTCGAAATGTAATACGTCTACTTCCAAATCGAATTTTTGCAAGAAACAGACAACTAACTCATCTATTTTTAAATTCAAATGGTATAGAACATTTGAATATAAGTACCTTTGAAGGACTGGTGAAACTTCATCATCTGGATCTATCAGCGAACGCTCTTGAGTTAATCAACTCTTCAATGTTTTTTGACAATATTGAACTTAAATCGCTCAATCTCTCTTATAATAACCTGTATCAATTTCCAAATGTGACGTCGGCTTTGACGTCTTTAGATTTATCTTTCAATTTCATAGAAACTTTCGAAAGGAATTCTTTGAACCGTATGTCCAAAATAAAAAGTTTAAACCTAAGTGATAATTGGCTACAACGTTTACCCAATGGATTACAATCCTCGACTTTGACAATGCTAAATATACGAAGAAATAGACTCATGGAATTAAATAACAGTAGTTTCGTAGAATTACCTGCACTTGAAAGAATCGACGTTTCAGGTAAGTCTACAGAATGATGCAGAGAATTACTCCGAATTATTTAGATTATTTCTACTTATAATAATTATTCAATTATAATGACGCTAGGTAATCGTCTAACTGAAGCGATCGATCCAAGTATTTTTCAAAACAATATCAAATTAAAAACCATTCTACTTGAGGATAATCCATGGCGTTGCGATTGCATGCAATTATACTTAACTTTTCAATATTTGACCAATCCACCTGCAAAAACGTTGTCTTACTCTCTGATCTGTCAGAGTCCAGCAAACGTCTCCGATTACTCTTGGGAGAGTGCCTGCTATAATGTTTGGAACGGACAGCTTGTCTACAGTAATAACAGAATGTGGGGTTTTTTTTTGATATGCGTGTTCGTCCTGATTGTTTTAGTGGGTACAGTCACGTCCATCAAACATTCGATCAAAATGAAGAGACGAGCTATCGTAGAAAGACGTCGTATCGATAGAATGCAGGGCATTGAAAGACTAAGACTCTTACAACTTAGGTAACTTTCTTCTTTCCTTCCTACTTTAAATCGCGATACTGTTTTACCTACTGAGATTTTTATCCTTTTTTATCGACAGTTGATCATTATTTCCTACTTTAACTACAATTAGTAATACAGAAAACTGTCTTACCTTAGGAGTAAAACTCAAATTAACATTAATTCCTTTTAAAAATGAATTTGTCGAATGATTTTGATCGATAACGATTCAATTGACAGGAATCAAGAGAGACAGGAAATTTCGGAGCAACCACCTGAGCCAAGAATTCATCCTTTAGAATTGATCGGACCTCCAAGTTATGAGGAGGCTGTACAGATGCCAAGACTGACGCACTCATTGGATACATTAAACGAAATTTCTGTAGAGAATATTAGCTTGACTAGACTAGGCTCTGTCGATAATCTACAAAACAAGAGAAAAAGATCGAGAAGATCGAGAAAGAGAATCCAAAGCGAAGACAATTTATTGAGAAGAGAAGAGCGTAGAGTTGAAAGACTAAGAAGAGAAAGAAGTAACTCAGCTGGTAACGTTTCTGAAAACGAACAAGGACTACGAATGACGAATTCCACAAGGTCTAGGTCTTCGTCCACTCGTCGACAGAGAAGGACAAATGCTATAGAAGAACTCGATGAGTCTGGTGGTAGTAGTAAAAGTCGGCCGAGACCGCAAACACCAAGTACTAAAAAGAAAAAACGTAGAACAACGATTAGAGACGGACATTCGACGGACGATGAGGATTCCGACATCCAACAAATCGCTAAGAACAGGTCGATCGTCATTAGAGATCTACGGAGGGAGCCAAGAAGTGGATATAGGGAGGCTCAAACTGAATGTGAATCTTAAGACTCAACGAAGTTAAATGTCCATGATGTTGTAATACTTTGTATATTATTTTTATTAAAAACCTTTAAAATTCTCGACTCTGTATTTTCCTTGTTATAGATAAGAAAAAAAGGGATTACTATGGTTGAACAAAAAATTCAATATGATTTCTAAGCACTGATTTAAAATAAACCCACAGTTTAAATCCTGAGATTATAGTAGATACGAATCTCGTAGTGATACTTTAAAACTCACATAGCATACCTTAGCGTAACATCGAATTACTAGGTTAGCCGTAACGAATAGGTGTACTCGCGGAATCATAGCAATTTGTTAGTAACCTTCCGAGCTGTGTAAAATACTGCATTTCTACGATATGCGCAACTATTAATTTCAAATATAATTATATATCAAGATATCGAAGAGAGAAAGACGAGATGGTAATCAGAATGGCATTCATATAATATCCAAGATAAGATGCAAATTATTCATTTCTTCCACGTTATGATAATATTTCATAGATTAAATTCGTTATTCTTAACAAGATAATTCGATTTACAAATTGTATGTTACTTTGATATTATGTAAAACATTTATTATCAATTTTCACTAATCATTCTTCTCTTTTTCTTTTCATCTTATTTTATTATATTTTATTTTATTTTATTTTTTTTTTTTATTTTCTTCTTTTTCTTTTTATTATAGTCGGCTTATGCTAATCACAAATTAACTAATATTTTCTTTCATATTCATACCATAATTACATCTTATCGTTTTTATATACAAAAAAAAACGTATTCTAACATTCGAAGTTATATATATATATGTGTGCGTGTGCGTGTGCGTGTGTGTGTGTGTGTGTGTGTGTGTGTGTGTGTGTCTAAATGTATTTTTCTCAATGTAAACGAGACAGAACCTTTCGTTTCGTTTTATTAAACACATTAAATATAAATAAAATCTTCACATGTATTTATTGGGTCATATACTTTCATATTACTTATCGTCCGAAAGAGTCTAAAAAAGCAAATTATTCCGATGCAATTAACATGAAGGGATTATAAATCGTTCATATACATTCTTAAATTATTCATCGTTCTTTGTACGACGTTGTTCACAAAAGTAGGCACCGTATTTCTAACGAATGATTACCTATAAATTTTATATTTACGCAACCATAATACGTTCATAGAATGTATAATGCATAATAATACATAATATATAATAATTATAATTATAATTATAATTATAATAATAATAATAATAATGATAATAATAATAATAATAATAATAATAATAATAATAATAATAATAATAATAATAATAATATAATCAGCTTATTTGGCTCACATACGTAAATACAAACGATCTTTGATTGATATTATGAAATACTAATGACAAAAACTTACTTATAAACTTCACGTATAGGTAATTAATTCTGACGAACATTCGCAATTCTTAATATTTAATTGAATTAAACTAATCATTAAAATTCGCATAAAGCTCGTACCTTATAGACTCTATCGTAGATCTTTTCTATTAAATTACCTTGTAATATCGACGAATAAATAATTGTAATAGTCGACAGATAAGGGAAAGCGCGTATTGTCCATTAGCAAATAATTTTATACGTAATATTTTCTCTCTCTCTCTCTTTCTCTCTCTCTCTCTCTCTCTTTCTCTCTTTTTTCTCTCTCACTATATTATATACATATATATATATATATATATATATATATATATATATATATATATAAATAATTATAAATGGTATAAACAATAGAAGCGTGTTATAATGATTTCGATTATGATAGATATGACGCTGTCGGATAATACATACGTTTATCTAACACATCGTATACTTTAAATGTAACGAATTAGTTGTTTAACGAATATCAGATTTTATCTGAATTTCGAGTGACTGAGCTGAATCGATGGATATACGTAAATATTAAATAGATTATCATATACATCAATCGTATTGTTGTAGCTTTAATTACACAACTTGGTGAAATCTCGATGGACATTGTGATAATTAGTCTGGCAATTGATTACGGACGCGCACTCCATGCGTATTCAAGTTTATAATCGATAATAGGCCTTAGTTTATTCGTTAAATTAATCTCAACACACTTAAGAAAAAGGAAAGAGGAAAAATAAAGAAGAATATAACGGTAAGTAAAAATAAAAGAGGAAGAAGAAGTAGAAGAAGAAGAAGAACAGAATTGAAAGGTTGTATCTTATTGACAATTAAAGTTTGACAGGTTAATTATGCATCGATCGACTAGCAATTACAGTTTTGTCCATTCGCACTGATAAGAAAATCAAGAAAATTACTAACTCTAATTTAAGTTCTAATATCTAGGTCATCACGCATTTATATCAAATATCAAACGATTTGCCGTTCGTTCGATCGTTCAACGTCAAGAATTACGAATTTCTTTCGAAGCGTACGATGTAAAAAAGAAAGAAAGAGAAAAAAAAAGAAAGAAAAGGAGAAGAAGAAAAAGAAGAAGAAGAAAAAAAAAAGAATTATTATGGCAGGCTTGGAATGTACCCCCTTGACGAAAAATACGCAAGGTAAGAGCTAAAATAACGATTTCGTATGTGTCATCCCTAGTTCTAAATTCTCTCGCACTTCATCTCGAAAAGGATTTCTCAGGATACTTCGAATAGGATCTAAGATCTGTGAATGAGACTGACTGACTAGTGTACTAGTACAACTAGAACTTCTTCACAAATCTCGTATACGACAGATACGTCTGGTTTTTTCGTTTCTTTTTTCTTTTCGCTTTCTTTTTTTTTTCCTTTTCGTTCTTTTGTCCCTTCTTTTTTTGTTTTGTGTGTGCGTGTGCGTTTTTTTTTTCTTTCGTTGCAATTTATCAATATCATCGAAGAAGAGAACGAACAAAAAGAAAAAAAAAAAAAAAAAGAAAGAAAAGAAAAAGATATGTACAAGTCCTATTAATTTGTGCTCACTCTTCGTGTCCTCGTCGTGTCGTAAAATTGAAAATAGTCCCGCTAGAACGAATATTCGAGTAATATTTGTTCGGAACGTCTTATAATACGTCAACAAATTTTCGATATCTCGTCGTATTTCAAAAATGGCCCTGACACGTAGGACCTAGGAACCAACCAATCGCATTGTCCGCATACACTTCCTTGAGTCACTTGACGTTACTCGGTATTCATTATTTTTTCCATTTCTTTACGTAATTAGTCTGATCCTTCGTTAAGTGACACGATTCAATAATCTGGAAGGTCGTTTCACGGTGTCTTGACTAGATTATCACCAACGGACGTTCGCGTTATGAGTATAGGCGTTTTCGGGACGCTATCTGGATTCTCTTGAAGAGTAATTTTTACTCTCTGAGCTCCAGGACTCAAGGGTGGACCATTTGTTTCTGAAAGACGCGGACTGGTCGTTCTTGCTGATTCCACGGGACTCGTCCTCGCTGAAAATGATTCATCTTTTGAGGATATCGAATCCTGCAAAGCCTCTTGAATAGGCTTCGTTTCTTCCAGTGTACCCAATACCTTTCTTGGAGGTTTCACGGGATCCGTGTTATCTGTTTGATCCTGATGACCATTCTGACCTCTCATTCTCTCCTGAGACCCCATAGATTCTTTTGTGTCTTCGTGTTCGATCGTACTATCGACCAATGGCACATTTTCCGGATTACCGTTCGATGCTATTTTCGGTTGCACTTGATTACCCGTATCTAAAAGAGACTTCTGCATATCCTTCATCTCGGTACCATTCTCAACATCACCTCGTTTCCTTTTCTTCCTACAAAAGTCGCCCTTGTAAGCTGCGAATCCTATCAAAGCCGCAAGAATGATCAACAAAGCAGCCAAGACAACGTAAGAACCCATTCCCTTTTTAGATTGTCTGGCTGGTGATACCTCCGCTAATTCATCGTTTCTACTAGAGACTTCGGCTGGTCCGGCTGGTTCGGCACGGATCGTACCTAATTTCGACATGTCGTCGGCTTCGTTAACTTCTACCAATTCTGGACCAATTGTTGAAGAAGAGGCAGTTGGAATGGTCGCAGTTGTTGCTTTCGTTATCAACTTTGTAACGGGCACCTCTTCAGTTTCATGGAAAGTTTTCGTTGGCGATGCATCTATGAATTCTTCTTCTTCGAGGCTAGGCTCTTCCTTATTTTCGGTAGCAGTTGACCCAGTAAATACACCAAAGATCATATCGATAATGCTTTCGGTAGAAGTAGTTTTCGTCGGCGTATAAATCAATTTTTCATCGGTTTCCTCATCATTGTGAGACAGTATATCAAAACCAGAACCATCTAAACCAGAACCTTCGTCTCCCGATCCTTCAATGGGATAAAATAAACTATCCTTCACTGGCTTTTTCAATGACATTTCAGTAGTAAACTTTTGTTTCTGTTCCTCGGAATCAAAGAACAACTCGTCGGATTCCTTCACAAATTTTTCAACAGACGATTCGGTTGATACTATTGGATATAAAGTTTCATTAATAATGGGAATAATTTCTGTTGTTACCATAGATGCAGTCGTTGATGGTTCCACGCTGGACAATTGTTTTATATCCGGAACTGGGGTCTCGACCTCTTGAACTGGTATTTTTTCGGAACTTTCCACAATATCTTGAAACTCGTCATCGGCATCTGCCTCGTCAAAAACATCACCAGAACCCCCGTCTCCTGATCCTTGGTATGGTTGATCACCTAACATCTCTTTATCATCCTGCTCCTCTTTGCAAATCCTCTGTGTTTCCAATTTCAAAAGCGACGAACCTTTCCAACTATTCGGACCAACACAAATGATCTTCTTCGACAACTTGACACCTCTCGTTATCAACAAGTTTCTTGCGAGTAAAGTTGCACAATTACATTGAAGCGGATTCCCATGAATATCCAAATGTTTCAGATTCTTCAAACGTAACAATACAACTGGGAACTGAGCGATATTATTCTTTCGAAGATTCAAACTACGTAACTCGTGTAATCCCTCTAACGATGACAAGTTCAGGTGTTCCAATCTGTTATTCGATAAGTCGAGACTCTTCAAGTTGGCCAACATTCGAAAAGTATCAGGTTTTATTCTTTTCAAATCGCCATCAGACAAATCCAAATGTTTGAGATTAGTTAAATTCTTAAAAATCTCCGGATCCAAGGTGCCGTCGATCTTTGTTACTTTCAACGATTCCAATTGAAAGGCATCGATGTATTTGACGTCTTCTAATTTTTGACATTGCGCCTCCGTTTCGTTCTCCAAGTAGCACAGACAATTCGTCAAGCTCGAACTATGTAGAATAATGAGGAGGAACGAGATGAAGCTCCCTACTGTCTTCATTTTTTTGTCTGATCTATCTGCAACGAAGAAGAAATCTTCGATTACGTTCGTTTTTGGAACAGTCTTTCAAAATTACATATCGATCGTTACATACAATCAAAAACAATTGCAATGCATATAATAAGATTTTAACGTTTATATGAGTTTATGAGAAAGATGATTGATTGAATATATAATTAACTCATCGTCAAAAAGCGTAATCGTATATCATTGATAAGCTATATGAACATGATGATCTTCGTGATTCCTATCAGTGCCATGATTATCGTTGCCTGGGTGATTGTCAATATAGGTCTTGCGATAAGAGGTAATTCACTTTCATTATAACGGGATGAGAAAGTAATGCTAAGAAATTGTAGGAACGAATTATAAAGAAAGTAAAAAAAAAAAAAAAAGAAAAAAGAAGAAAAGAAATCCAAATGTGATTCATGATCGATCTTGATATTCTATCAACGAATCTCCCTTTAATCGACGAAATATCTTTTTAAGCGATGCAAAGTATCATCATTATGTCTTATTACACCTCGTGTTAAACATTTTCGTGTAGTCATCGTCGCTGAACGAGAAGAAGAAAAAAAAAAAGAGAAAAAAAAAGACTGCTTTTAGATTCGACTTGCCAGTTAAGTGCGAATCATCCTACCATACATTCCGTATATAAATGGAGCAGTTTAAAAATGCAGAAGTAATATGGAAAAAAAAAAGGTGAGATGTAAACGGAAGCTGGAGTGAAAAAAAGAAGGAAGAAAGTATGAAAATAAAACAGAGAGAAAGAGAGAGAGAGAGAGAGAGAGAGAGAGAGAGAGAGAGTGAGAGAGTGAGTGAGTGAAATCGAGGAAGGAAGAGAAGATACAAAGTATTATTTGCATCTTTTTTACATACTGTTCTCGTCCGGTCAGTGACGTCATACCGGTGATTCCCATGCAACGCATTACGAGGATATTTCGAAAAAAGACATCGCTTCACGCACGAGGAAACACGATCGTTGAACTCTCCCGATCGATCGCGCGATCCTATCGATCGTGAAATTTCCAGCAACTTTGTACATAGGCGTATATGTATCGTAAAACAGTCATATTCAATTTGAACGTTATCGAACTTTTAGAATTCTTTCCAAATGTTCATCATTATTCGAACGATATGACAATAGAAATTCATAATTACTTTAAGCAACGAATATTGCACAATGAATTATGGAAAAACCAAACGACCATGAAATTTATTATATTTTGTTTTTTTTTTGTCTTTTTTTTTGTTTTTTTTTTTTTTTTTTTGTTTTTTTCTTTATAAAAAAAATATACATATTATATATTCAAGGACTAAAAACCAATGCAATATTTTTTTTTTTTTAAATCGTAAGATTGTTTCAAGATCGTCGTAACTTTTCTTAAATTCTTGACTTCGAATCTAATAGAATAAATTGAAAAGCTCGCAAAAGAGATAATGAAATTCTCGTGCCTACGTGCAAGTAGGTAGATAGGACGGACATAGGCATACGTGGTATCACGTGTCTACGAAAAGTATTACTTAATCTCGTCGAGCCGAGCGTGTCCGTTCGATTAACGAGCTTTTCTCACCGTCCTTCGTTTTACCCACGTTCGAAGGCCTCGATTGCGTGCTCGCGTGCGCATGTACGTATGCAGTCGTAATACACGGGAACCGTGTGTACCCGTACTGTCTATTTCTACGGTTAATTTGCAAACAGACGCGTTGTTTAATAGAACTTAAGTAGGTACGAGCTACGACGCAAAGCAGTCGTAGCATTTTGCGAGAACGTGTAGGCGTTGGCAGGTCATGGCCAATAGCTTTGAGATTTCAATGCACAGCTCCGATATACGTAGGAGCATCAACCGGGAAGGATTTACTGATATTAATAAAAAAAAAATTGTCCACTGAGTAACATAATGAATAAGAGAAGAAAAAAAAGAAAAAGAAAAAAAAAGGGGAAAAAAAAAGATATATATATATATATATAGGAAAGAAGATCATTTTCATATATCATTTCGACTACGACGATAACAACGACGACGACAACAATACAGGACGAAAATTGATAAGGGGGGGGGGGTGGAGGAGGAGGAGGAAAGAAAAGAAAAAAAGCCCATAGGATACTTACGACTTATTTACTCAGACGTCACATCAACAGCATCGCATCGAAAGCATCTGCAATAAATAAAGATATATCTTCGTTAAAAGTTTATTCTCGATAAAGCTTCATACATTGGGAAGTCGTCAATGTTTAAAGCAAAAAATTCACGAGACGTGATCCACGTGTTATAGAGAAGGATCTCAAGAGATCTTAAGCGAGCGATCAGACACGCTCGGCGGACGTGGTACTTTGTAAGAAAATAAATCGTAAGATCCCGACTCCAGATACCAAGACGTTTTTATGAAAGTTTCTTTACTTCAGAATCACGCCAATAATTTTCGTTACCTTCTTCTTAACTTCTCTTAGAGTACTACTTTTTCTTTGAAAAGCCCAGCAAAGAGGATCATTATGATCTACGTCATATCAACGTTCAAGCCTCGAAAGTAGCCACTCCGAGTCTTTAATCAAGGAACAATTTTCGGTATGCCTCAACCTCCCCCCACCCCACCCACTCCCCTTCCTCGCACGCCCCCACCGTCATTATATTATATATTTTAAAAAATTCCATAGACCAACAAGAAAGTGTAATGTCCTTCCTTTCTCTCTCTCTCTCTCTCTCTCTTTCTCTCTCTAACATTCCATCGACGATTACGAGCCATTTTTTTTAATCTTTCAATTTATAGAATCTCGCAATATAGGAGAGAGCAACGTTACTTGCAAGTTCGGTATCGTGAAGTTAAATGAAGAATGAAAAAAAAAAAAGAAATAAAAAAATAAAAATAAAAATTGGCATAGAAAAAAATAATTCGCATTTAAAACTCAACTCAACGCAACCATTACGATTATTTACTAAAAGTCTTAAGTAAATGTTTGACGAAGTTCCATTAAAGCAAAGCGTCTCTGGAATTCTTGGCAATACCAGTTGTAGAATCTAATCGTTGCCTAGTCATCGTCTAAACGTGCAATCACCAATCTCTAACTAACTTTTACTAGGCCAGGTCGAACACATTACGTGCGACGAGGTAACTCATTTTTTTTTCTTTCGCCTTCTTTTTTCTTTTTCTTCGTTTTTTTTCTATTTTTTTTTTTTTTTTTTTTTTTTTTTTTTTTTTTATATATCTTTCTTCTTGCTTTTACCTCACGGTACAGGCTACGGCATATCTCATCTTTCACGAACAAGCCACATCAAAATGTCCTTCGTTCTCTTACACACATATATACTTATATAGTTATGTATATTCACGATCTATGTTGCTAACGTATATATGTATAGGTATGTATAGATATACCTATCGTATGTTTCTGTCTTTCTGAGTCTGAGGGGCAACGTACCCGATATTATCACGCTAACGCACACCTTCCTAACGCTTTATCCCACTTCGATATTCAATTGATTTTTTACTTTCAAAATGTCCATTTAATTTCTATCAAAAAGAGAACTTCTTTATCCAATACCGATTGAATCTAATTGTTAATCAGAAAAAAAAAAGAAAAGAAACAAAGGATCTATATAATCTGTTATCAATATTATCAAACGAATGAATAGAATGAATGAGAATGTGAACGAAAATGATTCAAAGTCGTAATGAGCATGACGAGAAGAAGGAACGTGTACGGCCGCTTTGGACTCGTTTTTTGCTTGTTCTCTGCTTAACGGTATCCAACACGGCCTCGTGGTCCAGTTCGTCGCACGTTACGGAAGAGTCGGCAATTCCAGAAATCATTCCGGGAGGTCGTATACCTTCCTGGAGTCTGGACAAGGAAGTTGAAAGTGACCTCGTCGAATACATACGAAAAAATCTCATTAATACGTTAAAATCGAATGATCGATCAATGACTTCGCACGATGATAATTGTGTGATATCGTTTTTTCTTTTTTCTTTTTTTTTTTGTTTTTCTATATCTATTTTGTTCATTCTTATTTGCAAATAAAATTTGTTGTTTCATTGCGAAAAAAGAAAAAAAGAAATAATATGACAAAGGTTACATTACATTTGAAAATCTTATTTTCAGATTCTTTAGAAATGTCTGATTTATCTTTACAATGTAAATAAATTTGTCGTAAAATTATATTATTATTAATTCGAGAATATCAACGAGATTATTATTTGTTAGAAGTTAAATTGTGTTTAATATTGACATTTAAAAATGTATTAAACGTATATATTATAATTTCGTTAAAATTTTATTTTCAGGTTATTTTAGGATCGATCTTTTGTAACATTTCTAAAGAATATCGTCAAAAACTTTTTGTAAAGGTGAATACACGTATCATGAATAATGATGAATAATGATTGAGCGAAGAAAATGATCGAATTCAAAATGGTTTCATATAAATAATTTTGTTTTTTTTTTTTTTTTTTTTTTTTTTTTTTAATAAAATTAACGAAATTATCAAATATAGTAAGAATTACGTAATACTCTATGTAGAAAACAAAATTTCGGTAGTCAAACATTTCTTTCCCATTTATCTCTTCTTAGGAAAAAGACGTCGTTGTGTCGAGTGTCAAGCGTAGATATTCAAACGATTCAGGTTAGCTGACAATGCGATTATTCTTGCAAAGTCGTCGAAAAGACGTCGAAGTCAGTAAATCGTCATTCATGGTGATCGTCGTACACAGTGGCTCGTTTCTCTTGCTTTCGCAAATCCACGCGTTGATCCAAACGATTAACACTTTTCATCGCTTCGAAAAAGAAAAAGAAAAAGAAAAAAATCGTAAGAATATAATCGGTCTCTCTCTCTCTCTCTCTCTCTCTCTCTCTCCCTCTCTCTCTCTCTTTAACTTTCCAACTAATGATTGATCATAATCTCGATCATAATCGCATGAATTACATCACGAAATTTCTTTGTAATTGCTGACTTTCAAAATGAAAATTTCAACTATGAATGAATGAAATCTCCGTTATTGTAAAATATGAAAAAGCAAAAAAAGAAAAAGAAAAACAGAATGAAAGAAAGAAAGAAAAAGAAAAAGTAACAAACAAAATTGATCTTATTTGAAAGATTTGAAATTTAATTTTATAATCAAGATCAAGATTTCGTCTGTAACAAAATCATTAGCAACGAAAGAAATTTCATTAACCGTCCGAAGAAACATAATAAAAATCGAAAAGAACTCCTCTTCGAGAATTGCGTTAGAAAACGAGAAGATCGCGTGAGGATTATGGGATGTATCGCAAAAAAATGAGAAAATACCGTGCTAAGTTGCAGACTGAAGACGATATCTCGGATACATAGTAGGTAAATGGAAAGTAGAAGGAGAAGAAGGAGAAAAAGGAGGAAGAGGAGGAGGGGAAAGAATGTAGGAAAGTCATTTAAAAGAACTCAAGGAACGAAAAAGGAAAGCTCGAAGAGAAGGCGAGAGCTGATGTATCTAACTAGCTGGACTGAGAGAAGTGAAGAGAAGAAAAGAGAAGAGAAGAGAATAGAAGAGAATAGAAAAGAGAATAGAAAAGCAGAGAAGAGAAGGAAAAGGGTGAGGAAAAGGGGAAGGGAGAAGCGAATAGACCACACAAGAAGGCCAGAGAGCTTGACTCGTGTCCTCAATATATACACACACATACACACACACATACGCGCGTAGATATATACATATATCGAGAGATATCGATATCGCTCGGTCGTGCGAAACGATTAGCAAAGCGTAACGCACCAGAAATCGAGCGGAAGCCACGAGTATCAACGGGCTTGAGCTGATCGAGCCAAAAAAATGGCGTATAACGTTCTTAAATAAAGCTTCTCCCTTTTTCTTTCTTTTCAATTTCTCCTTTCATTTATTCATTTATCTATCTTATCTATCTTTCCATCTATCTATCTATCTATCTATCTATCTAGTTAGCTACCGAGCTATCTATCAATCTCTATCCCTTTCTATTTTACAGAGAACGGTTTTTCGAGCTTGATGCACCGTCAGCTCGCATCTAATCCAGGAAGCGAAAGACACAGTATACGTGTACAAGGGAAACACCGATGACCGGTTGTGCAAGTTCCTTTAAGAGAAAAAAAAAAAAAGGAAGAAAAAGGAAAAAAAAACAGAAAGAACAAGGAAGGAAAAAAAAATAAAGAAGAAAAGGAAAGAAAAAGAAAGAAAACGTCACTCTTTCGCAAATCTCCTGTCTCTTTGACCTTATTTATAGCCCCTTATCGTTGCTTTTTTTCATTTTTATTTTTATCTTACAATGGCACGATTTGTATGGATGAATTCCTTTTGTTCGAATATTTTATTCTGATAATAATTATTGTGTATCCCTATGGTGACCGATAAATACGTCTAAAATAAATACGTCAAATTTTGACCATGACGGAATAAATACGTTACCAATACAATAAACATAACTTTATCAACATAATGTTTGAAACACGCACATTATCAACTTTGATATTCAAAATCTAACAGCTAATATCTGATCTTACGTTACGCTTTAAATAATATTATAAATGTTTTGTTGCTATAAAAAAAAAAAAAATAAATAAATAAATAAATAAAAAAAAATAAAAACTAATGATTCTGACTTATATTCTTTTACCCGGTGACTAAAGGTATTATATACCTGCAATAAAATTTCCTTTTTCGATATATACTCATTTAATGTTTTTATAAAATATAAATATTAATAGTAAATATATAAAAGTATTATTTAAATAAATTTTTATGCGATTAAAAAGAATTTATTTTTTTTTTTTATTTTTGTCCCGCCTATGATATTTTATAGTTTGCTTCATATAGACCTTGTAGTCCCAATAATCGCAATAAGTTATCAAGTAACACAATCAAAAGAAATAAATAAGTTGACAATAGTCAAAGTGCAAGGTTAATAAACCAGATGTGCTTTTATAACATCGGCCAAAGAACAAACACTCTTATAAGTGGGTATAAATCCATGAGGCGATCGATGCTCCTAAAATAATTCCTATTGGCAACCAATGGAAGCAATTACGATCGATATCTTCGATACAACATCGTACGATATCGTTCGATCTATCGATCGTTTCGTTTTGATCGTACATTTACGACAAATAATAGTATCTATATCGGAAATCATTAAACATGATTCGAAAGATTCACGAGATGCTGTATCTGTTCGCGGCAAGAGTAATTAGCGGAGATCGCATTCGATGATTATGGGTATAATGACTCGTTCAGAGATACATTAGAAACGAATCATCCGACAAAATCGTTAACCGATGACTAGTGCATGAGTCTAATCTGATTCCTTTCAGTTGAATCGAAACTTGCATACGGAGCTTCGTCGATTTGATCTAAAAATAGTTAACTATCGTAATGTTCTTTTAATGATTTTTTATTATTTCTTATCGCATCGCGTGGCTTCAAACTATTACCTCTTTGATTCAGTTAGTATCTATATATCTTTTTATTATAACACGTATACTTATTTCTTTTTTATATTCCTCTAGAAATATAATAGATATATATATTGTGTATATATGTGTATACGTGCGTTTTAAACTATATAAATTCCACTTGGTATACGAAATTAACGAGCAAATTAATTTAACAAACGATTACATTAAATTAAAGATAACCATACGGATTTAATCTTGATACAAAAAAAAAAAAAAGAAACAAATAAGAAAGTGTATTCGATATTACAAATTTATAAAAGTATCCTACAATTTCCAAATTGGTATAACACTTTTAAGAATCGATATGGATCAGCCAACTTAATTTACAAAGGCACAAAAAAAACTTTCGAATAGAGTCCTCGGTTCTTTCTTAAATACAAGAAACATCTCGTTATCCTTCGCTGTCGAAACAGCTCGCTCAATCTTGAAACAAATCGTACGTTCGATTCGATTCTCCATGCAATGACGACCAGTTATCCTTCGTTCTTAACATACTCGAGAAATAGCCGGAGTGCTTGCTCGATAGGTAATTTACAAATTTGCCTCTTGGCGCGAGCAACATACGTGTCTATCCGATTTACTATTGCATATTTCACTCTCTCTCTCTCTCTCTCTCTCTTTCTCTTTCTCTCCGTTTTCCTCTTTTTTATCTAATTATAATAAAAATTTATATCGTCATGTAATACCCATACAAGTATATGTATTACATACCTTTACATTTATAGTGTTACACGTATAGTGAAAAATATCGATTAATATTAATCATCATCTCCTGACTCTGATTTTTTTTTTTTTTTTTTCCTTACATAGGCATTAGTACAATATGAATGGAACGTGAGGATAAATTATTCAAGAAACTCTACATTCTTATACACGGAACGAAAAGCAAGTTCCAAAGAAACCTATGCATATTCGAAATTTCAATGGCGCCTCTCTTAACATTCTTCAACATCGAATCGCCCCAACGATTGCGAAGGTTATCAAGATTACATCGAGAGATTCAATCGATATCCGTTTTCTAAAATACAACGATGGTTTCTCTTGGTGATAGTTTCCTCATTGTATATACTTGTGCATATGTGGAAAAAAAAAAGAAATATATCTTTGCTACAAATAAATGGCAAATATATTTATAACAGAATAAACTTCCTAAGTATATGGAAGATGTATAAATAATATATTTCAAGTTGGTTCAAATAATATAGAAATTATTAAGTAAAAAATTAATTTTCAATTGATCATATCTAATGATCACGAAAAGGACCGTATAATAATTTAATTATATATAATTTTATTCATCTTTAAGAACGAGTATAATTTGCATTAACTTTCGTCGATTTCTATGCACATTTTTAATAAGATATAATAGAGAGATTCGTTTATCTTATACTTTATATATATATGTATATATATATATACATATATATATATATATATATATACATTTTTTTTTCTTTATTGCAATGAACAGAAAAATTGATGACCTTTTATTGCAGCTGTAACGAAAAAAAATTTATAAAAATATTCACCTTGGTTCTTTTTATATCGCTGTTACAATCAAAAGTCGATCCTTTTTTCTCTTTTTTAATATATCCATCATTTAATTGAAATTCAGATAAAAGAGTTCGTATATTTAAAATGGCTCACTGTATATAATAGAAAACACGATGGACTTTCACGATGTGTGTCGTGAGAAAGGTGATATAAGAAATACGCGAGCCTTTCAAGCAATAGTCTTTAAAGCTTATTCGACTTTCATCTTTGCTTCGAGGAGGAAGAGTTACTCGAACCGGATTTGGAAGCTTCACATACTTTTCGAGAGTCAGTTTCCCGTTTATTAAAATTAACGAGCTATTTTCTGATGAACTTTCACGATACGCTTGTCACCATCGATTTCCCGGAATTCTCTGAGAATGTCTTTTGATCTCTACAAAAAAAAAAAAAAGAGAAAAAATAGATAAATAAAAAAAGAAACAAAAGGAAAAAAAATGCTTAAGATTTACGAAGGTATCACAAGAAAATGAGCAAACCCCTATAACGCTCGTTAGCTTTGTTCTTGATCCTTTACTGAAGAAAGTTAATGATAGCTACTGGCAATAGATTTTCCTCATAAGGTGGCAAAGATCGTGAACATTGATTTCAACGTGAATAAATCTAGAACAAACGGTTCCTCTCTTTCTTTCTCTCTCTCTCTCTCTCTCTCTCTCTCTCTCTCTCTCTCTCTTTATCTGTATTTCTCCCTCTTAATTATACCAGGATAGTTCAGATGCGATAAGAATTATTTCGTCAAACATTTTCAACAATATATTATCCATTATTTGAAACTAAGTTTCTAAATACATTAAAATCAATTCATTGGCAGAACTCAGTCGATCTGATAAAAATCTATAACTATTAAAAAAAAAAAAAAGAAAAGATTAGAATTATTAACATTAACTATTATAATTTTAAGACTAATGGCATAAAAAATTATTTCTCAAATTTCACTTTCAACCATCTTATTATTTAAATCGTATACAATACTTCTTAAGGAAATGCTTCACAAAAAGTCTTTACTAAGACGTCAATTAAATCGACAAAATCATTGAACGGACTTTCTACATTCGACCAAGGGAAAAAAATATATATGGCTATGAAGAAATTAACGAAAGGTATCGTTATCTCGCAAATATCCAAGGTACCGCCTTTTGAAATCGTTCAAGTGGCCAAGGTTCTTGATTTTCGCGAGACACAGAGGCAACGTACGCGTTGCGTAAGCCATAGCATTGCCATGTTACGTCATAATTTCTCCAGTGTAACCCGAGGACCTCCACGATGTAACGATTCGTTCTCATTTACACACATACATACATACATACATACACACATACACACATAGACACACACATATGAACTGGATAAATATCATGTATTCATAGTCTTGTTTATGTATAATAAGATACAATAAATAATAGTATACATGTGAGTATACTTGTTTTCTTTTTCTTTTTTTTTTCTTTTTCCACACATTCACGTTTTTTCCATTGTTCCTATAATAATAACTGTATCATTACGTAATCGTAACTATACAGTTATTACATATTACATACTATTACATAGAAATATAATTTAAAATTGTACATTCAAAAAAAAAAAATTATATATATATATATATATATATATATATATATATATATATATATACACACATAAGATTACGAACGCGTCGATTGAGAATCGTCAATAAATATCGCACGAATTAAATGTACTATACAATTTTTTTTCTTTTTTTTTTGTTTTTGTTTTTTTATATCTATTAAAATTACATTATCATCAACGGCCACTTTGTAAACTATTAAAGAGATATTTAATTTTGTTATTTGATAATTTTTAAATGAATTAAAAAAAAAATGAAATGTGATATGTGAAACGAATGAACAATAATGATAAATCGACTTGATTACGTTCAAAGAAAAAGAAAGGAGAAACAATTTTAAAAATTTATCTCGGACGATATTAATAAGGAAAAGAAAAAGAAAAAAAAAAAAAAGGAAAAAGAATTAATTATCTGTCATAAAAAATTATTTTAAAATTACCGCTGACTCATAATGACTCGTGAAAAAGGAAAAAAAAGAAAAGAAGAAAAAAAGGAACGAAAAAATACCATCACTCGATATTATTGCTTTTCACTGTACTTATATATATATATATATATATATATATATATATATATATATATATCTGTGCGGTAACTATATGTAATGTACGATACATAACATATATACGTGGACGTCGGCGAAGAGAGAAGGACGAAAAAGAGAGAAGATAAAATATATACGAGGAGGTCATAGGTCATCTCTGACCGTCTCTTAGGCATCAGCATTGCTAATGTTGTAGCCAGTGACGTCCTTCTTTGCTCGGGCACCCGACTATACTAAAAATCGACCCTAATCGTCTTCTCTATCTCTATCTCTATCTTTATCTCTATCTCTATCTTTCTCTCTCTCTCTCTCTCACACACACACACACATACACACACGCATGTATCAACTCGCTTGTACCTTCTTTCTCGAAGCACCTCACCCTCGCTCATTCCTCTCTGTCACCGCAAAAGGCACGCGACCTTTCCTAGTAATACCTATACAGGGCGTAAGATACACGAGGGTGAACCAAGAGGTTAAACAGTTATCTCTAAACGTACGATTTACATAATTGCATTAATCGAAACAAACAGATCATTTATATCTGATACCTGTATGCTATAATCATTCTTAAAATTAAAAAGGAAAAAGAAAAATCAGAAAAATTTATTACAAATCGTCCATATCTTCACGATTTATCCAAATCAAAAGTAATACGATAATGTAAAATAATTATTATTTAAAGAAAAAAATGTAAATATTAAAAATAAAAAAAAAATAAATAAAAAAGAAAAAAAAGAAAACAGAAGAAAAACAATATGATTCTAATGTAGCATAAATAAACATATGGAGAATAATTCTACATACCATTATATGAACATTTTCACAAAAGTTTCATTTTCATATCGGATATATTTCTATTCACGCTACTTAAACGAGGAAGAACGCATAATAATATTCTTGAAGTACATCGAAAATATACATTAATGTATATACATACGTACGTATGTACATATAATACATACACAGTGTGACGTCAGAATCACATGTAGATAAAATAGCATTTGTTTAACGCTCGCACACGTTACGCTATCGCACATCGATGATAACAGCTAACGATAAAAAAAAAAAAAGGAACAGAAAAAAAAAATGAAAAAAAAAAAGAAAAAGAAAAAGAAAAACTCAAGTCTGTTCGTAAGATCTTCAATGGAGGAGACATGGTGAAAGAAAATAAATAAATAAAAGGAAGAAGTCGAGATCTTGATTTTTATACGAAACAAATATTGAGATAACATATCAAGCTATATTTTTTCTCTTTCGTCTTTTTTCCTTTACTTTGCTGTTCTTTTTTTTTCTTCTTTTTTTTTTTTTTGTTGGCACGAGCTCGCTCTGGAAAGTTTTATTTGAAAAAATAAAAAGTTGATTATTATAGTCGAATGGAGTCGAGCGAATCAGAAGTTAAAAGAAAATCAATGATCGAGTTCGAACGTCGCTAAGGCACGAAGAGTCTCTACCTGAAGAAACGACTGAAAAGGTAATGGCCGGTTTGATGACGTTGCGTAGTCGTAAACACCTGGAAACTCGTTATCGTATCAATATAGGCGAGAATCGTATAGCAAGCATTTGAAATCTATGCGATTCTACTAGACGAATGGATCCAACAAATCGAACATACACGATCTCAGTAAATGTGATAACAAAACTAATAACAATGATTTCAATCGAAATGTAACTGGCAATATATACAGAACTTATAATATATTCACATATAATATATGCAACTTGAAAGAAACAGGAAAAGTCGATTAATCGTCATAATAAATATGCATTGCCTACCTATAAAATATATATTAATGCTGATTCATATTAATAACAGATAATCTATCGATTATCAATATTTATACTCTAATAAATTATATATTTTCTAATTTATCATTCTCTTCTTTTTTATCATATTATATTTTTGATATTAAATATATTTCTTTATTATTCATTAATATTAATGATATTAATTACGTATATATATATATACGTAATATCTGTATATATATATATACAGATATTACCTATATATATATATATATACGTATAATCTAATGACATGAGGATCGTAAAGGAAAAATACGATCAATTAATCATTATTATCGGATTATAATACTTTCAATATAAATTCACACATACACAGTAGTTTTGTAAGACTGAATCGCAATGTGGATCGTTCCTTGATTTACGTATGTATATAAAAAGACTCCACTAGTGAAACAACGCGTGGTGGTGATCGTTGGTTTAACCGACTTAGGGATACGTAGTACGTTCACCGTAGCTACGATAACGTCGCTATGAGTATAATCAATGACGAACAATAAAGAAGAAAAAAAAAATAAATTATGAAGAAAGACTTTGAACTCACTTTGTAGAGATACATACATACCTACAGCGACTTATAATCTTTCTCTTTCTACCCAGCTTAATAACCCTGCCTATCTGGCAGTCGAGTAACGATCGAAATTAATTAAGAACAAGTTAAACAAGCCTATCTGCCATCGTAACGCAAACTAGTCATGCTCTTGTGATAAGCTTCAAAGGAATGTCTTCTTTCTCTGCTTTCTCGTGATTTCTCTCTCTCTCTCTCTCTCTCTTTCTCTCTATCTACCTATATAACTTTTTTATCGCTTCTCAAAGTTACACTAACTGCTACATATATAAATGCATATATATGAACCATACCATTTAAATTCGCACATTCGTGCAACAAAAGCACATTGATGATTCGTATGTTTCCTTTAATAGCGAACGCTCTTACATTTCTTATCAAATTTTGCGGTAACATTTGACACGTCGAACGTTAAGCTAAACGCTTCAATAAATTAATACTTTCATCTAATATTCTCGATCATTTATTTTCCAATGAAAATATTCCTCTAGATATTGTCAATGAAAATTCGAAGGAGAAAAATTTCATTGAGAAATGATCATGATGGTGATAAATTTTAAACGAAATATTCGAAGAGATTTCTCTCGCTTATTAGATTTTTTTAATATTATTTTATTTATAAAACGTTGAACCTATTATTTAGTAATATGTTTTCTTTTTTTTTCCATTTCAGTAAAAAAATATTGGGAAATATTTTAAATGGAGTTTATACAATCTTTATGCTAATAATACTTATAACAGTCAGCTTGTAAATTGGCTCGTAAACAAAGTACTAAAGCAATGGACAATTTTTAACAAGGCACGTTAAATTACGTATATTTCGGTACACAGTTGACATGCAATGTATAAAATATACCACAAAAAATACTTCCGCATTCGCATTGATATGAAAATAATGACGTCAATTTTTTACCTTATTGTTAGATAACTCAACATGCTTTTCAATTATTTTAGAAAAATTTAGTTCACTTGTTCGATGGCAACAACAAGTCTCTTTTTCCACGTTTTATATGCTAATTCTTGACACAACACCTTTTATCTTATACTTTTTTATCTTGACATATTCGAAACACGATTTAGATCTTTAGTTATACCAAACAGTAATATCATTGTTTTATCGACCAGGAAAAAACAGATTACTATTATTATTATCATTAATACATAAAAAAAGAAAAGTTTCCATGCTAAATATATCCTACAATATACCAAACGTAAAAAGAAATTAAATATCATAAAATTATTACCTTTTATCGTTATTTATACTTCTGACATTTTAATAACTTGTGTAGAATTATAAATGATTAAGTACTAAATCAATAAAAAGAAGAGAAAAAAAATATATATATATATATATGTGTGTGTATATATATATATATATAAATTTTCAAGTATTCAAAATATTTTAGTAAAAATGCAAATTAATTCAAAATATAATTTTACAAAATATGATATTTTTAAGAAATTTCATTGGAATATTATAAATCTTAATTTTAATCATATTACGATAAAAATCTAAAAATATAATGAAAGAGAGAAAGAGAGAAAGATCGATGTCTCTTTGGAAAGGGATCCCCAATTGATAGAAAGAGTTGAGTCGAGTCAGCGTCAGTTTGGAAAGACAAGAGGACAAGAGTAGAGTACGAACGAAGAGTAAGAGACAGTACAAAGAGAATGTTCCAAGTTATAATCGATTGGTCCCAATTCCGGCCAATTATTGTCCCATCACTGTCAACACCGGTTCACTTATTGTCGGACGCTTTTTCTATGTTGGCAAGGCACATACTTGTTCACTCTCCACGCATATATATATATATATATATATATATATATATATATATATATATATATATATACATATATATAAATATACACATACACACACACACACATATATAATCAGATACGAGGACGGCCCATATGTCGAGCTCGATTCTTAAGCACTCAAGGTCGTAGCTTCCTTCTTCTCATCATCTTCCTCCTCCTCCTCCTCCTCCTCCACCACCTCCACTTCTTCATTCTCTTTCTGCTTCTCTTTCTGCCTCTTCATCTCATCCTCGTCCACTTGAGAATTTCTTATACAAAGATTTCAAAGCCGAGGCACGCGCTCGGATTTAGCAAAGCTCCGAAACGATGGATTACCTGTCTCTTCGCGCGATTGGTTACGATTGCGTGAAAGAGACACCGAAAGAAGACCCGCTGCATACGAGAGAGATAGAGTGAAAGAAAGAGAAAAGTACGAATGAAAAAATGAGAGAAAGAGAGTGAGAGAGAGATAGAGAGAGAGAAAGAAACTGACAGAGACAGAGAACTGACACGAGGCCACGCACCTAATCCCAAGCGAAAGATCTTGAGTCATGAGCTTTGAATGCTAGACAGACGCAACCTTCCTTTCGCTTAAGATCGAAGAAGAAATTTGTTTTAAAAGAAAAAAAAAAAAAAAGAAAGAAAAAGGTAGACAAACGAATCTACCTCAATACTCGAAATATTGACCGATTTTCAAATAAAAAATTAATACTATTTTTATAAAAATTTTTATCTTTATATCGTCTCTTAAAATTTGATTTCTTACAATCTTTCCGATATCAATCGTCTTTATCTTTTTTTGTTTTTTTTTCTCTTTCGTATATTTTTTTCAAACAAAAATAGTTTCTTATTTCTGTGATACAGAGGATATGTTAGTTCTGACATAAGATAAAATAAAAAGATCTTTTTTTACTTCTATACTGATATATTACATTGTGTGTAATAAATCGAAATTCGAAAGGCATTTTTATAGATACGAGTGTAAAAGTTCGATTGTAAAATAAAATTATTTTCTAAACGATGAATCATTAATTAAAATGACATAAATGAATTTTATCCTAAAATTTTTGATCATTCTTGTCGCCATGAACAGAATAAAAAAAAATCTATCGAAAGACAATATTTTCTTGTTTTTTCTTAAAAACGAGATTTGAGATTTAAAAAAAAAAAATCTAAAGGGAAAGCAATAAAATAATATCGTAAGAGATTCTCAATTTCGATTCGATATTCAAAATATTGAACGTTCGAAGTAGACTCAGTCCTCTCGATGGTTTTTACAAAATTTTTTGGTAAAGACAAACTTGCCATTGACGTCATCGAGAAGCAAACGAGTCATCGAGCGTAAAACTTTTAAGGTATTATTCAACGAGCAATAAAGTTGATTAAATGACTACATTCAATAATAATTCTTAGCAATACGAAATGACCTTAAAATAGTTTAATATCTGTTATTTTTATCGGAGTTACGTATACTGGACAATCGAATCAAGGCGATAAGAAACTTTCAAAGCTGTAAAACAAATTATATTATATTTATCTTTTTCATTTTTATTCAATTTTATTTTATTTTTTTCATTTTTATTCAATTTTATTTTATTTTTTTGTTTTTCTTCATGTCTAATCAATATACAAAATATTATACGTGTATCATATTCAAATTTTTTTTTGTCATAATTGAAATTACCTTAGCATCTCATATTTATTCAATTATTTTTATATGTGTTTACAACAAACGATTACAGTAAATATACAAAAAATTATAGTTAGCGTCGGACGTCATTGGAAAAATATAAGAATAGTAAATAAGTTAGTTTACGACGAACGTTAGTGGCAGGAGTCATACGAGAAATAACCGATGACGTAGTTAAGAATGGAGTAGGGATATTCATGAATGAAGCTTCAGGAGAAACGCCACACGAGACGTGAAACACTAAATTTTTTTCTCGTAATACAAGACATTCGTTCCGCGTATGTATGTAAAAGATAACAGATCGATCTACGTAGAAATAGAAACAATCATGTGTAGTCATTCGATCAGCTTAGTAATTGTCTTCTGTGAAAATACCTGTACTGAAAGCAACATTATATCTTCAAAAAAAAAAAAAAAAAAAAAAGAATGAGAAAATTACAATGGAAAAATAAGGCAAAAGAATGCACACAGTTAATGATCAAATTCTAAAACTATTTCATTTCGAAATTTTATCTACTTAAGCTTATTATCTAAGAATTAATGTAAAATGTTTGAAAAAAGAAAAAAAAAAAAGAGTAATTGACTTTTAAATACATTCGGGAAATCTTTGATCTATTCTGTTTACTATTGTAAATATATAAAATAATTTTCTAACGAATCAATTTCTAATCTTTCACGTTGAACAATTAACTCTACATATCTCCAACAGTTCCAAGTATACGACATGTATATATTTACAATAAAATAAGTTTGTGAAAAAGAAACTTAAGCTAACTCATACACAGACACATATACATATACATATACATATACATATACATATATATATATATATATATATATATATATATATATATATACTTAGTTAGACTACGATCCAGGTATAGATTTCCTTAGAACGATTAAACGAGACAGTCGTCGTCGGTCATAAGAACGGAGAAGCTAGATATACCGCAGACTTCGTCTTCGTTTCACTGGAAAGTATACAAACGAGATACATCGAGGTGTCTTTACGCAGCTGTCGATATCGAGAATCCAAAGACAGTAAAACGATAGCAAGGTGATACGATCGATAAATCGTTTCGGTGATCCTTGAGAATTTAGTTCAGAAAAAATTATTCTCTCATTTTGTCCTCTTCAAGTATCTATCTACTTTGTAAGAAGATTAAAACAAAAAGATGTAAATGGAATTGAATGAATGAATGAATGAATGAATGAATGAACAAACGAACGATTCGAAGATTCTCGGATCGTGACAATGAACGCGTTGTAAATCGTATCTCTTCGAGCTTATACCTCCCGGTTAAACAATAGAATGAAACCATTCTGTGAGACTGAGAAAAAGTTAGAAAAGAATAAGAAGAAAGTACGAATCTCGAGATAAGTCCTCTCTTCGAACGAAGCGATTTAAAATGTAGAAACTAAGCAGAGAGAATCCTATCACACAGTGCTTCGTAACAAAGCGATCGCCACCCGCCGTTTTGACCCTGACTACTACCACGCTGCCTCCTGCTATTTGATTTCCAGCATTTCATTCTAATTTTAGTCAAACCTTCTCCTCTCTTTATCTCTCTCTCTCTCTTTCTCTCTCTCTCCCTCTCTCTTTCTCTCTTTTATTTCTCTTTCGTCAGACCGAAACCGGAAAATTTGTGACTACGCGGAACCAAAATGAAATTCAAAGACGTTCCTAGTACATTAACGAAATGTAAATATACATTATCGTGTGTCTTCGAATGAACTTGGAATCCATATATAATTTAATATAAATTAACGAGAACCCATTTATAAATTTTATCGTGAATACCCATCGCTGATTCATTTTCGAAAATCTGTCTACTTAAGTAGTCTTTTTTTTTTTTTTTTTTTTTTTTTTTTTTTTTTTTTTTTTTTTTATCGCAAGGGAATAAAAATGCCATGTATTCATTTTTCTTTTACTTATGTATTACTTTTTCTTTTTTTTTTTCTTCTTCTTTTTCTTTTTTTTCTTTTTCCTTTTTTATCTTTCAATTCTAATTCAGAGCATAATCCATCTGAGGAATTATATTTTTAACCTTTGCTCGCGTCCCGAACATAATGAGCAACCTAATGAGTGTCTACTGTTTCGACGACAGAAAAGAAGAAACTTAAAATGATATTATAAAGTTAAAAAAGAAAAAAAAAGAGTTAAAAAAAAAAGAATATGATAATGAAACGGTAATGTTCATTGAATTATTGATAACGAAAAAAAAAAAAAAAACAAACAAAAAAGCAAATAACCGATCGTACACAGTCTTTGCCTCGTAGGAAAAAAAAAGGAATTATTTCACAAGAGAACGATTTCCTACGATGTTTATGTTGGGAAAAAAGAAAAAAGAAAAAGAAGAAAAAACGATCTATCTACCCGTGACGACTTCGTTACGACTTTTTTATTAGAAAATTTATATTTATATTTCTTTTATCAAAAGTAGACAAAAAAAAGGAGAATTAATTAAACATTGAAAAAAGAAACCAAGAAATAAAGGAATCAGAAAGAAAGAAAAAAATCAGATCAAATCAAATCAAATTGAATGTTTAAAACATTAGAAGTAAATTAAAAAAGAAAAAAAAAAGAAGAAGAAGGAAGAAAAAGAAAAAAAGAAAAAAAAGAAAATTGCTGATTATCCTTATAACGAAGAATTTATCCTTTTAACAGACTTGTATTGAGATTGAAATTGGACTCACCTCCAGGTGATCGAGATTCGATGAGAATAGATCCTTTTATTGGCTCAAGTTCACTTTATCCCGAATTTTCTTTCCACAGAAAAATAAATGAACACAATAGAAAATGTAGAATGAGGAGGAACAGAAGAATAAGGAGAAACGGAAGGAGGTGAAAGAAGAAGGAGAAGAAGAAACGGAAGTGAAAGAAAACGAAGAAAAAGAAGAAGTAGAAGAAATGACGGAAATAAAGTTCGAAGGGCAGAAAGGATCGTGTCGTAGGACCGATCGCGAAGGTTCGCGCGAGACTGGCTGGAGCCGCGTTCTTCGATCAGATCGAAGCCACCGAAAGAGAGAAAGATACACGTTCTATCGTAGCCTGAGGCCAACTTAGGACTGTGGACTCTGACAGTACACCGCGAGTCCTCCTCTCGCTCTTTTTCTCGCTCCTCCTCCTCCTCCTCCTCCTCCTCCACCTCCTCCACCTCCTCTTCTTTCCAACTGCTCGCTCGGTAACTCTCCTTCTCTTTCTCTCTCTCTCTCTCTCTCTCTCTCTCTCTCTCTATCTTTCTCTTTCTCTTTCTCTCTGTCTCTGTCTCTGTCTCTCACGCACACACACACTTTTTCTTTCTTTCTCTTTTACACCAACGAACCAACCAACTCTCCTCACCACGTCTCTCTGTCTCTAACTCCCCACCATGTCTACCATACCGTGGTACACCAAGCTTGGTAGCACCAAGAGATCGGGATAGGTGTACAAGATCGTTTCTACTGAACCAGAGAAACCATTCGCAATCGAGACACGCAGGATTCTCTCTTCGTTATTCTTTTTCGTTTTGTTATCAATTACACTGATTTTATGATATATGTATGTTTCTTTGATATTTCTAATATTTCTATTCCTATCTATGAAATAGATACTAGTTTTGTTCTAATAATAACGTTCAATAAATCGATCTAACAATTATTTTTAACGTAATTCTTTAATCGACGAATATACATATGTGTATACATATCTACATATATATATATATGCATTTTATCATTTTATATATATATATATACATATTATATATATATATATTATTATATATATATATATATATGTATATATATAATGATAAAAAGTAATTGAAAAATAGTTAATCAAATTATAATCGTCGGTTACTCGATTTGATAATATTTCACAGTTAATTATTACTTCTTGATTGAAATATGATTTATTTCGATAATATTGTCTACGAAGAGCTAAAAATGATAAATGCATAAGAAATATATATTCAGATAACGATTAAAACTTCGTAATAATTATAAGAACGACTATATTTAATTATGATAAATCGAATGAAATAAAATTTAACGAATATATTTAATAACTTACACACGTCTTCTTTCTTAAAGATATCAATTAGATCTGTGTAGATTCAGTATGTACGTACATATGATCTTTCAAGTCATACATGTACATTCTTTGACCCATAATATTTACAAATCTATTTTATAAATTATTTACAATGTTCGATCTCAATGTATTGAAACTCGTGTTATTATTAGGACAAACGAGAAAAATACCGACTAGTTTACCGAAAGACTATTATATGTTTCTCTTATCTTCGAACGAAGAGTGGGGGGGGGAAAGTTTAAGTAAAGCGTTTTAGATTATTTTCAATAACGTTACAAACAGTCAAGGTGAAAGGATCAACGACACGTCACGATCTATCACGACACGACTCGTTTCGTTTATTCTCCGTTAGTTGATTTTCTATCTTTCGCGATCGTTAGTCTTACGTGGACAACGACGAAGATGACGAAGATGACGAAGACGAAGAAGAAGAGGAAGACGAGGACAACTCTCGACCGGCTTCACGTATTCTCCGTTACTATAATAATCATAGCTCGAGTCCTTCCAAGTCAAAGTGTCCTTCGTCTTTACAACAGACCTAGTTATTAAATATTTTTAATGCAAATCTTACAGGAAATGAATGTCATTCATTTCGAACAATAGAAAGTAATATAGTAATAATGACGATATTTTTCTAGGTGCGACATACGTAACATCGAATATCTAGGTTAATTACTATTTAAAAATAGACACAATCTATCTTTTATATCTCTAATAAAATATATGTAAGTATATATGTATGTATTAATTTTGCGTACGCGAAAAGAATTAAACATTAGTTTTATATAATAATTGTTTCTACGTTGTAAGAAATCTTTCGAGTAAAACACATACATATATATATATATATATATATATATATATCCGAGCTGATAAATAAATATTTAAAAAAGTGTATATATATATATATATAATATGATATCCTTATTACAAACATTTATATTATAATCATACATACATACTGAATTCTTAATATATGCTATAAATTATGGAGATGATATTGTTTGGAAATAATTACTTTCTACTTCTTAAGTTCATAAATCTTTAAGTATTTCAATTAATTATCTCTATAATTAGACTCGTAATTAATGTATAATATTTTATAATTAATTTATAATAGTATATATGGCGTAGTTATATTTAAACGAGCTACAACAAGATATCATTTTTCAAATAGTAATATAAACAAGTTTGGTTAAAAGGGAGATTGATAATAGAATGTTAATAATTCATCGATTTTTATTATTCGAATTGTCATTCGTTTCACGACGTTTTTGAATCGAAAGGAAACGATCTAACAGTACGTATGTTATGCCCTATAAAAATTCTATACGTAAGTATACATGTACATACTATGTAATGATTTATTAATCAGGAAGCATATACTTAAACTTCCGATTAATCAAGGAACCGCTGCTTTCCGTTTAACGTAACATAGAAGGGACTACTATTTCACTAAAGTTCAATGCGTCTTTCCTTATTGGGATTTCCTCTTTACCTTTTCATTCTTATTACATGTTCCTGTTACGAATGTAAAATGCATAGTTACAGGTGTGTCGAGCACGAGCGTCCTGTCGAGAAACGAATGCTATTTATTGTTTCGACGAAGAACGCGACTGACGTGTCCTACAAAATAATTCTACATCAGAAGTTTCAACAGTCGGAGTTTTCTAAACCTTACGTATGTATGTAGATCATTATGTGATTGAAATTATAATATTTTTCTTAATGCATATACGTATATATATTTTTGTATTACTTGTTATACATATCGAAAGCAGAATAACCAGTTAAACACGTTTATTATAATGCATTACTTAATTTATTACATAAAATAATAGACAGAAATTAATATTTTTATGTATATTATATGATAATAACATAGGTATACGTAGAAATATAAAGAGAAGATGAGATACACACACACACACACACACACATATATATATATATATGTATATATATGTATATAATTTAAATGGCTCATTTCTTATAAAATTATTATTCGATATAACACATTAAGAAAGAGATTAACGAAATCATTTGTATGTATAAATACGAAACTACTGTGAAAATGTCCCGGATACTTCCCGGTTATCTTCTAATCCGACCTTGATATACTGATGCGTTACTATGTAATATCATGAATGTACTTCGCTCGGCACTTTTCTTACGAGCTGGGACGAATTTATACATAAGGAAGCGCAGCAGTCTCTTCCTAGTAGATACAAGTTTCCTCCTTTCTATATATTCGATGATATTTTGTACGATCGACGTTGCACGTTACTATTCCTCGTGGGACATTAGTATCATGTAACAGAAAACTCGTATGCACTTACGTAGAATCTCTTTGGTTAACTTATACATTATAATTCAAATCGATTTTCTTCTAAATTAGTATTACATTTTATTTGGAAGAAAAATTTTGAACTTTTCTATGAATAGACGAATAATAATTTATCGATCGTGAAAATTTAGTCGAATAGAGAAAAATTAATCGATATTAATTTAATACGAGATAAGGGTCATATGAAATTTTAATGATATAATTTTTTGATTATTTTATTTAAACACTATGAAAATGATAATATTAATATCTATATATGCAAATTTGTAAATAGAATATCAAAATTTCTAACATTATTCATTAATATTTTTCCCTATAGAATATTAAATGAAATTTATCGATCTACATACATACATATAATATCTTTGCCATCTTTCAGGAAATTATTTGATTAGATTTATAACGAATCGTAAGATTTAAAATTGTTACAAAAATAATCTATACACAGGGTATATAGACTTTTATAATATTTTTTATTTTATTCTTCGAAATAACATATTAACGATTGATAAAAGTAAACAATGTTTATGTGTCTTCTTATGTATAGATTATTAGTAAGTCATTCTTCGACGAGGAAGTAAAGTACAAGAGGATTAATTTGAAACAATATAAAATGTTTTATTTTACCACTCAACGTGTTCGACCGGAACAAAGATGAAACAAGACATGGAATGGCAAACGTTGTAATTGCGAAACGCTTGATATACGCAGCCATTAACGCGAAAGCCGTTCTTATCGACTTCAAAGTTATTCCTCTATCCCTCTCGATGTGACTACCCGCATACCAACTAAATATTAAAAAAAAAAAAAAGAAAAATACAAAAAAAATAAAGAGAGAGAGAGAGACTTAGGTATCGACAATTATTTATAGGATATATTAAATATAATTTCATATATATATATATATATATATATATATATATATATATATATGTGTGTGTGTGTGTACGAGTAAACGTTTGATTAGAAACTTCAAATAATTACTATTTAATTTTATTTAATTTTCAGAATTATTTTCTTTTTCTAATCATTTAGTTGTTCGACCGTTCACTTAACGTCAAGTAGAGATTGTTCTAGTTATTTTCTTAACGCTCATTATGGTTAGACTCGATCACCAGTGCAAGGTGACTTCCGACGTATAGTTGTCATTGTCGTCGTCGTTGACGTAAGTAGTTGGACCCAAGTCCACGTCGTATATTTTCTGACCCAGAAAGAGATTCTCTCTCCCTCTCTCTTTATATCTATACACGCATATCTTTGATGTGAAGTCCTATGATGTGGAGGGGGCTGCTCGCGACAAGTAAAGCTGAGAAACGACTCCTCGAGGCGCGCTTATTGCTTCAGAGACGATAAATGAGTCAACGATTAAGACCATCGTCATCGTCAAGTAGCCGTCACATCTTTTTGGATCTAGATTATCCAAAAAGATATACATACATATAGATATGGATCTTACACTTGTATTAAAGAAATATAGGACGTTTTCGTTTATGTCTTTTTTTTTAAGTTTGAAATTTCTCTTTTATATAAGAAACAATGAAATATATCAAGTAGAAATTATAAAATTAGACTTTAAGAATAAATTCAATTCTACTTTCTTTTGTAAATTATTTTTAATATCGTCGTTAAGCGGCCGATGATTGCGTAAGTGACAGTGAGTAATTGTAGATCATATATATTTTTTTCATTTTGAGGTATTACATACTTTAATGACGTAAAATCAATTTAAGATAAGATAAGCGATAAATACAAATTCTCTGTCAGATTTTTCACTTTCTTAATTAACGTCGAATTGAGTAATATTTATATATATATATATATATATATATATATATATATATATATATCATATATTTGTTATGTAATAATTAATGAGCGTAATATATTTGTTTGGTTTTTAAGAATAATATGCAAATGAACGTTTTCTTCGACGTTTTCTCAAATTCGTTTTTTAAGAATTTCAAAAATTATTGTATCGTTTAGCATCAAGTAAATTACACAAATACCCTTTCCTATTCGACTTCCCTAACATGCGTAGGTACATGGAGTTTCCGCGTGGAACATCCAATTTTATCGGGCAAGTCATCGGTGAGCTGAACGAACTGGTTGCGAAACGGGACACCTTGTAGATGGTAGCAAAGCCGTCGACACCTGCCGTTAATAATCCCGCCGTCCACTTTCCTCTGCCATCAGCTCGCTCGCTTGCATCTTCGAATTCTCTTTCTCTCAAGCGTTTCTTTATCTTCAATTTATAATTGCTAAGACTCTATTAGTCACGCCGTATCTTTGACGACAAAATTGTACAAACTTTAGATCAGATCTCATCGGATAAAGTCGAAACATTAAAAATTTTTCGATATCTATCGGTATCTTCGAATTTATCAATCTTATATTAATATCGATAAATCTATTGCTCAGTATCATTAAAAGGAACCAAACTAATGAAAAAGTAATCTCAAGATCGGTTAATTTACGAATCTCTTGAGATCTATACACGTTATTAACGGTAAAAGGTAATAGCAAGATAATTAATTGAGATTTCGATTGAAATTTTAATTAAGATAAGTCAGTCCTCATTAAATGATTAAGTAAGTGTAGTTTATAAATAATATAAATGTAAAATTGTACTATATAAATATTTCAAAATACATATATACATGAAAACATTATCGAACTATTCCTTGCAATAAATTCGAAAAATTTTTTCAATGAAATAAAAGAAGAGAAAGAAGACGTAGGAAAAGAAGAAGAAAAAGAAAGAAGACGTTATGCTTTAATCCAGCGAATCGAAGATCAAAGGATTCACCGGTTCCGTAAGACTCTCACCATAGACTTCACATTGCTATCGTATCGATTCACGCGTTATCAAAGCGCTTTAATCGGCTACGATTCTTACAAGGCGTAACCACCTTGATTCTATGGAAAAGCGTTTCTCCTAACCGTTATTTGAACCGATAAGAAGAACTTCTTTTTCTAACGGTCGACATTGTTCAAGATAACTAAAAACAGGAAAGGCAAACTGGTCGTCATAATCTATGCGCTCAATTCGATTCTTTATAGGAAATGAAGATTATCTTCGTAAAGCTTACAAATAGAAAAAAATATCATATTTTGAAAAATCTCATAATGATAATATAGAAATTTCAAGAACGTTTCTGTTTTATTTTTATGAAAAAAAGATACATACACGCATACACATATATATATATATATATTTTTAATCGTCCTCGTAGCCGTGAGAAATTAAATATTTGATCAAGAAAGATTCGCATGATCGATCGTTTTCGGTACAACGAACTGAGCACTGAGTAAAATGAGAAAGGGATATTAATTAAAAGAAATATTTCAAGGCGATTTTTTTAATACGTTCGATAAACTGTACATTTAAATATAAGATCGATTTTTTTCGAACAATCGCAATATTGTTAAAAGTCGATAAATTCGAAAAACTCATTATCGCAACATTGTAATCACTGTAACATAATTGTCAAAACAATAGATCCTATCTTATTTCTGTTGATAGCTTTGAAGAAGAATCACCGAGAATGTAAATATAGATAAAAATAAGAGTAAATTCATTAATTAGATGTCATAAATGATCACTTGAAATAACTATTAATATACATTATCATTCTTAAAATATTACGAACGTATTATCACATGTAAATAACTCTTTTTTACGCGCTAAATTTAAATTACGATTCTTAACTGATCCTATTTTTAAATATCATACGATATAACCGATATCGTTATTATAAATTAAAAAAACATAATATTTTTATATAAAGTAAAATAATTCCAATGGTATAATTAAGTGAGAAAATAAAAAATTACATTTTATCGAAGAAATAGAATGAGAAAGAGAAGTGTCTAGAATAGCAAGCGATTGCGAGCAAAGCATCTTAATCGGGCATCTTAGATAAGAGAGGAGGAGAAAGAGGAGGAGGAGGAGGTCTAGGAGAAGAGAAGTCACTTAGGTAGAAGAGTAACTCTATAACATAAACGTGCCAGTTGGTGGCAAATTTGCGGATGCATGCAATTGGCATTGCCTGCTGCTCTGCTAGCTCTACACTAGCTCTACTTGCTCTTACCTACGTTCGTTTGAACATATGTACCGATACATGTTGCACATACATATATATGTACCTATACACACATAGATACATATGTGTATATATATAAGATATATAAGATATATATATATACATATATATATATATATATATATATCGGTTGATAACACGTAGAACGAACATGGAGGACAAATCGGCAACTATGAAGCAGTTAACTTAATATAGGTTGGCTCGCGCGAGCGCAAACATAGAACCGCGAGGAATATATGCCATCGACGACCTCGGAACCTTCCCTAGGTCAGTGTTAATTCCCTGGAACGCCATCGCCTCTTCCGAATATCCGATTGACCTTCGAGACGACGAAGACAACGAAGAAGAGGGAAAAATCTCGTTCCACGTCAAAGAGAGTTTCCACGTTTTTCTTTTTTTCTTTTCTCCTCGTTCGTTTCTTCCCGAAACATTTAATGTGATTGGATTGATAAGATATCTTTCCTTCGACTAGTCGTCTATCTTTCCTTTTTCTTTGATTGTTTTTTCTTTTTTTTTTTTTTTCTTTTTTTCATTCCTCGAAAAACTTTCTGCGAGATGTCTTATATAAGGTAAATCACTTTTTATGAACTTTTCCTATCTACGTTTGATATTTTGTTAAAATACAAACCGGTGATCCAATGAAACTCTAGCCTAACTCGTATACATCGAAATTTTCAATATTTATATTGTATTATTATATTATTTATATTTATATTTATATATTTTAATTATTTTATAAACAATATCGGTATAAGTGTTATTCTGACATTGGATACTTATTAACATATTAAGAGAGTATAATATGGTAGGATAAGATAATATAACGAGTTGTGATAGTATAGTATAATATTGGAAAAAGTGATCGAATTGAAATTAATTTTGAAGGAAATGATTAATTATCTCTTCGTTTCTCTCTCTCTCTCTCTCTCCCTCTCTCTCTCTCTCTCTCTCTCTCTCTTGAGTGTGAAACTTCAAGAAGACCGCGAACATGGTGCAAAATTTTAAGTTCTTCTTAATAATGACTCATGACAAATACATAAGTATTGCTTATAGATATCTCCTATCTCTTATTCTTTTTTAACTCTACTTGTAATCTCATGGTCATACATTCGATTTATGTATTACTTATATATGTCTTATCTCTCGTCGATCGCAAAAAATATTTCACTTCATTGAAACAAACGCTTGATAAAGTGAAATCATTTGGAACGTTACCATCGCCAATAATTTAATAATTTTCAAAAATATCAATAATTTCTTTGATCGTAACGATGCAAAATGATCATATATTGATGCATTGTTGTAAGTTATTAAAATACTTTTTTCTTTTTTTTTTTTTCTATAAGAGCATGAAACCACAAACGAAATCGTAAATTTCTTAAGAAATAAAAATGTTAAATACTAATGATCATAGAAATGATTAGAAAGATATTGATTTTGAAATAATTATCATTCATATTACTTAATTTTAAATGGTCCAATCTGTAAAGATTAAAGAAAAACTTTATATATATATATTGTGAAATATTGATTTTTATTTTTGCTTGTAGAACCATCTCCCTTCTTATATTTTTTCTTTCTTTCTTTTTTTTCTTTTTTTTTTCATTTCATTTCTATTATTTTCTTCTCCTTTCTTTTCCTTCATATTCGATCGATTTGAACCATGCACACGTGGAATGCCATAATGATACCGAGCATGGTATATAATGTTGCAACTATGAATATACCATGTAACGGAGAAAGTACGTTTGTAAGAAACTATTAAGTTTGAAGAAATCAGAGTGGCTTCATCGAACGCCAATAAAGATATTACTTAACTGATAAACACGCTCCGATTTTCGTTTGGCGAATTCGCAAGCGAATTTGTTTATATTTCTTATTGCAAGCATACCGATCAAAATCTATAACGATCGTTTTGTTCGATTAAAATGATGCATTGATATTACTTCGACAATGTTACAATATATAATCGAATTATTATTTAAACTATAAAAAAAAAAAAAAAAAAAAAAAGTAAGTAATTTTATAAATATTAAAATTAATTCATCTTGATCACGTTTTAATGTGATATATAACGTTTTAATGTGATAATAAATCACATTAAAATGTTAAAATATCAATCATTTTACTCAGTAAAGGAATATTGTTATTTTCTTTCTCTATAATGATTTTTCACAAATAGGTTAATATCCATCTTCGTGGCACCCTATTTATTAGACGATCTAAACTCTCACGTTTGGTCTTACTTTTGAATAATAGTTCCCCCTATACTCGAGACGATTGCACTGGATATCTTGTTGCTACGACTAAACCCTTAACTGCTAAAGTGTGAGTCAATTTAAGAGTGCCGGACATTATTATTTTGTAGAGAGCCGTTAACTGGTTTATATAACGCGGGAAATGACATTAAAAAATTAACGTAACTTAATAAAGAGTAAATTTCGATATTTCTTACATCGTCCAACGTCAAACGAGCAAAAAATTTTAAATTCGTTTTTACGTGCTTGTAAAGTGATCGTGAAAAAAATTAAAAAAAAGTATATATATATATGTATATAATTTTAAATAATACATAAGAGATAGTATTAATACGATAAAAAAAAAATAAAATAATACAATATAAAAAAAAACAAGAATAATTATTGAAATAAAGAAATAAATAGAAGAAAAATGTTCCCGTTACATAATTTGATATAATTGCAAAGTTAATAAATACTTCGATTCATTAAATATACATACATATATAATGAAAGTGATACACATCGGTCTTACATTAATTATGTTATTAAACTCGTATATTATATACCGTTATTAATAAAACTCAGTAATTATATGTACATATGTATGTATTCTTAATAATAATGTCCATATACTTATACTAATCGTCCTCTCACTTTCTTTTCACATATATATATACACACACACACATATATATATATATATATATATATATATATATATATAAATATATATTGGAGATTTACAGTGTTCAATTACGTACAACGCGTGTAGTGTGTAAATGATCGCCTTGCAACCCACGTAATGATTGTGTATTCTGAACCATATACGACAAGCGTACGACAAGCGTCAAGTCGATCATTAAAGAGATAGAAAGAAACAGCGAAAAGTTGCGTTCGATGACGCGAAAGGAACAACCAGCTCCTTCCTGCGTATCTTTAAGTCGTCCTTCGAGATGAAATGGATCTTGAAGATCGAACGATACTAACATTCTACCGAGTAGTAAGATCTCAAATAATTTTGATTCTAAGTCAATCAATTAAAAATGAAATTTTACAAATATATAAATATAATAAATAAGTTTGAATTATTTTTAAGCATATACATAATTTATCTATATTTTTACCTTTCAATCTATTTTAATTATACCTGCAAATTATTTGAAATAGTAAAGTGCAATATATATATTTTATATTGTATTTTTATATTTGTAAAGATTGCTAAATTTTCAAAAAAAAAAAAAAGGGAAAGGAAAACAAGTTAAAAATTATATCAAGGAAAAGCTAAAAATTATAAACGTAAGACTTTGATCGACTTTAAATGAAACCTTGATAAAAGTTAAAATAATTTTACGATGTTTCAATACGAAATATTCGAAACGAAGAATTTCCTTGCATCTTAATTCCAATGCTCCAAATATGTGCATCCGATTCAAATATATCATTCACAGTATCATAGAAGCCAGAGAGATAATCTCTGTTACATACTAAAGACACGTTGAAATCGTTACGTAACAGAGACCGTGTTTTATTCAGCTTCATCTGATAGAGATCCATTAGTGACGAGAAATAGAGAGAGAAGAAAGATACAATGCAGACTTTTCCATCGTCGTAAATGATAATAGCCAGCCGATTAATAAATAAAACATTTGACTTTTTCTTAACGACACTCGACAAATAATCCGCTATAGACCCTGAATTCTTCAAATGATTATTATTAATTGTTCGACAGATGGATCGAATTTTTCAAATATATTAATAATAATTCTCTCATTTATATCATTCCAAATGAAATTCATAATCAGCAATCTCTTAATAAAACTTTCTCGAGATAAAAAAATAACTCGACCGAAAAATTAATAGAAAGGTTTATGTAACAGAAAGAAACAAGAAAGAAAGAAAAAAAAAAAAAAGGAAACTAATTAACTTTCTCCTTCACATAAAAGTATCGTTCTAAGATAAATAATTAATTTTAAAAAGAGGTACATAAAAGAAGCTACAATGATTAGATAATAATAAAAGAGAAACATATAAATTTAATTTGAAAAATAACATTCAAAATAAATTTCTTTTCTAATTGACCCGTTTCTTTTACTTTTTCTTTTTTTTTTTTTTCATTTTTTTTTTTTTTCTAAAAATATTCAGAATAAATAGTTGTAATTAGAAATGGGTGTATATAAAAGAAAAATTAGAAAATACAAAAATTAACGGGAATTTATATTTCTAATTAAAGTAATATAAATTGTTAAAGTTAATCCTCGCATCCTTAATGTGTATTTCCTACGAAAAATGAAATTTTATTATTAAATTGGAAAGCTTAGCGTGACAATGATTAACTTCTTAAACACTTTTGCCGAATCAAGTGATATTGAAAATGTGGCATGATAAAGTGATGGTACCGCGCAAAGGTATTACCTTACGCCCACATAGTGTCGTATATGTACATTACACAGGCGTTGCCACGAGAATGTTAAGCGTTAATGGTTCAACTTCCCGGACACGACGAGTTTCGACGAGCGTAACGCGAATCACCGACTGACAATGACATTGCTATCTGTCATACGTATGTAAGTACATCAATAATAGCTAACATCGATATCGATTTTTCATTCTGACTAATCATCGAGATTTAACGAATCCAAAGCAGTATCTATATATAAATATATGTATTCTATTAATTTTATGGATGCATATATAATTATTTATATATCGTTTTAATTACATTAATTAACAAGAGAGATTCACTCCATATAATATCAATAAAAACGAACATTCGATTGACTTTAAATATATTGAAAAAAAATTAAAATAATCTTAATCTAAAATTTCAGTACTCAAAAATTTTAATCTGACAAACGTTGACAATATGTAATTTAATAAAAAAAAAAACAGATTTTTTACCAACTTTGACAATTACCGAATCAGTTCTCGTTCGCATTCGGACGAGTAAACATCGAAATTCTCTCTTTTCAAATGTGAGAAATTAAAAATTAATACGTTTCTAAAATTCTTTGTTTCTAATTCTAACTAAGCACTAAAGTTTAACTTAAATTTTACATTGCTAATCATACTCCAATATGATTCAGATAAATAGATTAAATAGAATTGTAAAATAATTTCTTAGATTAATGCATTGAAACATTCTAATTTCTTTATTATTCTTATTTGTTTTTATTTAAAGCTAATAAAGCTGAATAAATAAGCTTCAACTATTAATAATAAATTAATTAATATCTAATATTTAATGTTTAATATCTACATTGTAATGATTTCATAAATTTTTAGATCATGTTTTTATTTTATCAATATAAAAAGTAAACTGTTTTACTATCATTCGGTGAAAAGAGAAACAATAATGAATGCATCAATGAGAAACCATAAATAAAATGTTTATCCTTCATGATTAAGACGATTATTTCTCCTTTGTCGTTTTTTTTTAACGAATAAGATCTCGCATATTTCTATCGCATAAACATGAGCACTTTGCCTTCAGATTTCTTGTTTATCTTCTTCTTCGAAAAAAGACGATGATCTCACTGAAAAAAAAAAAGCACTTTGTATAATTCGTTGATCCTTCAAGTTTTTACGTCATTGAAGGTCAATCATTGAAAAGATCATCAGTGCATATACTTAACTTCTTTTAAATTAATTGTAAATAATATAAATAAATTCATCGATTAAATCATAAAAATTATTTGTATGATTTAATCATTTAAAATTAACTTTACTGTAAAGCGATATGTAATTTTTCATATTTTTCTTTTTTTAATTTAATTTAAAATATACAAAAATATTGTTTCGTTAAAATTCTAATATTTAATATCATCTTTTAATGATATTTAGATTATTTATTAATATCTATTATATAAATTATTTATTATAATTACGCTTTATATATACTGTCAGTTATCACAAGAAAGTTACCTTGTGGCACTAAACGAGCATAAAATAACGAGCGAAACACTTTCGCTTGCTCGAAACAAAAAGTAAGTCGACCTATAACCCCCACTCATTTTCGCCGACCTAAATAATAACCGATTCTAGCCAATCCGCCAATTCGTCGTGTTACGATCTAACGCTCTTAACAAGCATACGTATATACATAAAGTATATTCGTGGCTGCAACGCGATGCAGTGAACCACAATAACACGAACACTTCTCAGAAATTTAACTCGTACAATCGATCTTATCGTTACTAATTTCATCATTTATTTCTATTTCATACTATTATACATGATTTTCTTCTGATGATAGGATCAAGGATAATGTAATCGAAAACATTTTTAAGTATTTTACCAAGTAGATTTATTCAATTTTATTACAGAGGATGGATCTGCAATTTTTTAAATCAATTTACTCTTTTTCGAGAATATTAAAAGTAACTTATTTTATATGTAAAAGTACAAGCCTAACTAAAGGCTTAAGAAGTTTTATTGATATTAAAAATCACTTTTTGGTACTTTTGTTACCAAGTGTATCATATATTATATAAATTTCATATCAATAGATTTTTATCAATGAAAAATCTTAAATTAGAAGAAAATGAAACAAAGAAAAAAAGAAACAGACAGGAAATTATATGTGGAAGATAATATATGGAAATATTAAAATAAAAGAATATTAATTATCGCAATGAAAATTTATTTATAATACATAATATAAAATTAATTCGAAGAAGCTTAGAAATGATATTTAATCATTGTAATTAATGAATTATCAATCAAAACAACACTGAATAGAAACATGAGAAAATAGAATGATCTCGACTAACACGTTACACTCGATCTGCCTGCGGTAAAACGACGATGATGACACCGACAGGTGTTCGAAAGAAAGCAAAGTCATATCTTCGGCGAACCGATCTACTCGCACCTGCTCGTGAAAACTTCGACTTTCTTATCGAGCATAAAAATTTACTTTCTTATGGACAGAGTACGAATGATTATATTATGATCTATATATTTTCAATATTTAAAATATATTCGTAATATTTCATTGTAAAGAGTAGACCAAAATGATTAGAATAGACCAGATGATTCTTTTACAAATTACTTTTCTTCGAGACTTTTTAAGCTAATTTCTTTTTCCTTTTTATGTTTTTTTTTTTTCTTTTCGATATATCTCGTAAAACTACAAATTCAGAAACTTTTGAAATCCATCCTGTAACTTCTTTCATTCTTTTATCTACTTATTTTTTATTTATCTATCTATCTATCTTTTTTCTTTTTTCTTTTTTTAGATTCATTGTTCAAGTATCTATAATTTATCAATAAATTTTTCTTAATTTGAATCAGCTGAAAGATTTCGATAAGATTCCGATGTACTCGGGAATTCAATTAAAATTAGTTTTTTTTTTAATGACGAACTTGTGTAAGGATTTATTTCTTGCTGGCCTTGGATGACTCATACGAAATGACTTTCGATTACGTACAATGAACCTTATAAAATGCATCGATTATTTTCCCGATGACGATAAGACAACTCAAATACCAACACGCGTGTATAAGTAATAAGAAAAAAAGAAAGGATATGGAATAGATATAAAAAAAAAAAATATATTCAGAGTGACATTATCGATAGACGATTTCAAAATAATATCAATCTCTTAACTCCTACTACAAAGTAGTCACATGCATAAGGGTATCAACGAGTAGTGATCGTTTAATATACGAGAGCCCACGTGCATATATAAAAGGTGTTAAGAAATCATTCGAGAAATGATTCAATCTTTTTTTTATATAAGTAAACGGCAAACCCCAGAGAAAGGGAACAGAGAAAAAGAAAAGAAAAAAAAATTACACGAGTATAGAATTTTTCACTCTTTATCCGATCATCGAATACATTCTACATTACGATCCTTTTTGATCTATACCTGGAAATGTTGGAAAAAGAAAACTAATCTTGAAAGGAGCTTCGTAAATCGAAATAATCGTTTCTTCGAGATCAATTATTTTCTTCTTTGGCTATTCTTTCATATAATCGAAAACTAACGAAGAATTTGAAAAACTTTTCTTATTTATTTTAATTCCTTTGATAAAATCTAAATTGATGATTACTCTTTAAAATGATTTCATAATTTAATCCTAGATTTAAATAAGATATTTCAATTCTTACTTAAATTCTATGTCACAATATAATTAATATTAAAGAATAGTAAAAATTATATACATATACATATATATATATATATAAAATATATATATAATAAAATAATATATATAACATACTATAATAAAATGAATTAACAAAATTATTTAAATATTAATTTAATTCAAATGTATTTGTAAATGATTATTCTACTAATTGAAGCAAATACCAAATAACTTTGTTAAATAGCAATATATCTATACTAAAATAGGTATACATCTACGTATATATATATATATATATATGTAACGAGGCGCATAATTCACCGATGAACTGATAACCGATCGATACAGATATATCGGTTTAGAAGTATTAATTAAATTCACTTCGTGGTCTAACTTTCGCCCGGATTTTGTTCAACGAAAGACTTTGATTTCAACTCTCGATCTTCGAGGAAAGAAAATAAGAAAGAGAGAGAGAAAGAGAGAGAAAGCATTATACCCGGAGTACAATTCTCCGCGATAAGAAGTTGGCGCGAACTCGACCACGAGGAGAGACACAGTACCGCGATATTATGTAATAAAGCATTACGAAAGCGGGGTCAGGCTAACGAGAGACTTGCATTAGCATTACAACTGCGGCATCGCTTCGTATTATAAGCCGCGGAACGCGTTACATCCTCGGCTACTTCTCTCTTTCTCTGACTCTCTCTCCCTCTCTCTCTCTTTCTCTCTCATTTCCTATATCTACATATATATGTATGTATCTATGTATCTACTATACCTGCTCCAATTAATATAGCCCTTCTTATTTGTACAACTGAATTCAACCGTAATTATCTTCTCGATATCTTGCTTTATTAAAAAAAAAAAAAAAAAAAAAAAAAAAAAAAGAAAAGGAACAAGAATTTCGAAAAATTTTCTTGTCGCAATTCCCAAAATATTTTCTTGGATAAATGTAATCGAATTACATTTTTTTTCTTTTTTTTTTTTTTTTTTTGTTTGCAACTTAAATGCAAACATAAATATATTCATGTAAACTATACTTCCTACTTTAGATAGAATTATTAACAGGAATAATTTTATCGAAATATTTCCGATTCAAGAAATGTTCTTCCTCTAATACGACGAATGGAATAATAAAAGAAAAAAAAGAAAAAAAAAAAAAAGAAAAAAGAAAGAAAAAAAAAAGAAAAAAAATAGAAAAGTATAAAACTTTTTGATTCACTTTCAGAACTCGTGGGATTCTCCCATAGGAACTCAAGATGATCACTAGAAGGCAATCTTCTTGGAATCATAAATAAACGCGTGGTGTCATTGGACGTTGAACGATGATCGTTGGAGCTACCACTCTCGCTAGCACTTCGTCTCTTTTCTTTCGACTTTTCTTCTTCCTTCTATCGTTCGAAAAGCAATACCCAACTGCAACATCTAACAGCACGCGTTCGACGGTAAACTACTCTCATTGACATTCTTAACGCATTTTACACAACAGGATCTTCTTATTCCTCTTGGAGACGATAAAGAAGGAAGTTGTTTCGCCATTATCACGATAATTGTTTCTCGTTCGTTTTCATGTCGAATAGTAATAAAAGGTTTACTTAGATCGTGAAATACACCATTAAATAGAATGTATTCCTTAATAACAAACGTTGTAATTGCATATCTGTCTGTCTATATATTATTATTAGATAAACATATCTGTAAGAACGTACGTAAAAAGATAATCGCGGTTTTCGATCCAAAGCGAAAGCAAAGGAAGCGTAACTTTGAAAAGAACCGATAAAGACAGTTGAATCGAATTTTATCCGACATCAAATCGAGGTCTTGGTAAAGCTTGTCATCTCGAATTATGGTTTAGAAACGTGGATATTACCAGCCAAGCGAGATATTAGTTTCATTAATGTGCATTGGACAACTGTGATCGTTGAATGAGCATTAACACGTAATGATTTATGAAAACGCATCGATGATCACAAGTATTATTGTAAAATGATATACCATATATCCGTAACTTATATCTTGTTAGAAAGAAACTAGATTGAATGATTATGATTGACCACACGCTCGTAAAGAATCTTTCATTGTTGTTTAATCGGCCAGATTAAGGGAAAAAAGAACACGAAAGTTGAAATAATTTTCAAACTGCACGATGAAACCAATAATAAATGTTGAGGCGCCAATGCGAACTTTGTTATCTGATAAGAGCCTTCGATATAAGATATCACGTACAAATGAGATAAACTCTTTTACGCTTTGTCACTATGCTAGAAAAATATTCAAGTACACTCGTCCTTTGATTAACGCGATACTTTTTATACGTAGATTCTTTTTCCTTTTTTACACAATAAATTATATCACCATTTACACGATACTTTTATACGCGATTTTTTTTTTTTCTTTACGCAATCTAATTTTACGCGATCAAAAAATATATTCATTTATAATCTTTAATTGGAGTTTACTGTGATACTATTTTTGTTAAAATAAATTCATAAAAAAAAAAAAAACATTAATTTTTATATATCACTCTACAGATTTCTACTATATCGATATTTCAAATCAAAGTTCATTGTCTTCAGGTTTCTACTATACCGATCTTTCAAAACAAAGTTCATTGACTTCAGGTTTCTACTATACCGATCTTTCAGGATAATTTTTCGTTAAGGCTATTCATTACCTTCTGTTCGCATACAATGAATTACGAATCACAAGCAAAGAACGCTGTCCCCAACATACGTCTATATAATAAAATAACCAAACAAATTTATACATCGATACGATAGACGTTAAATGGTACAGCGTTTCCCGCTTATATTCGTAGTTCATATTTTGTCCATACCTGTCGCTGTAGTCACACATTCTTCGAAGAAAATGTAATGAACAATCTTAAATCTATACTATATTTTTTCTATGATATAATTTTCATCCCCACTTTTAAATTAGTATGCAATCTGATCGCGACTTTGACGGTACGTCATTTATCAATATGTAAAGTAGTATTTTATATTTTCATCTGCCAATGAAATGAAACTAATGAATCTAGGAACGTAACACAGTGTATTTGTGATTTATTAAAAGAACAAATGTTGGGCAAAATTTTTGGTTAAATGTGAAATGTTATAAATATATATAGAAGTATATAGAATATTTTTTTAAATTTATAACAAGTAATCCAGATAAAACTAATAATTTAATGTAATAGTGTAAAATGATGTCATTAAAAAGCAGTGATTAGAAAAGTGTACCTTTTTCAATCAGTCATTACAACATCACGAAGATCAACAAACATGGTTAATGCAACACATATTCATAATATTTAAAAAGTTTACAAATTAATTTAAAATTTGTATTTCTTTCATTATTTGTTATTCGTTTTATTGTTATAATTTTTGCTTACGACAAATTTATAAGTGAAATAAAATATGGCCACCAAAATATTATTGAATGAAGTAAGATCTAATTTGAAAGCAATTTTTCTTACCGCAATAAAAACTGTTTCTCCAAAACAAATAATAAAGGATAAGGTGAAATTAGAAAATAAAACTTTATACATTGAGAATAATAAATTTCCTATAGGGGAAAAAGTTTATTTAGTAGGTTTTGGCAAAGCTGTAATGAATATGGCTATAGAATTAGAAAATATACTTGGCAATCGTTTAATCAAAGGTATAGTTAGCATACCTGGAATATTAAAAAATTCTATATGGACATTCGATGAAACATCTAGTTTTCCCAAACAAAAAACTACTGTACTTCAATTTCAAGAAGGCACTGTACATAATCAACCAGATAATAGATCATTAAAGACAACGCACGATATTATAGATCTAGTTGAATCATTAACTGAGACAGATACTTTAATTGTATTGGTATCAGGTGGAGGATCTGCATTACTTTATATGCCAAGACCTACGATAGATTCTGAAGATAAAATACGTTTATGTAAAGAATTACAAAATTCTGGCGCCGATATAAAAGAAGTTAATGTAGTAAGACGAAAGTTATCTATGGTTAAAGGTGGTGGTCTTGCTAGAATGGCTTATCCAGCTTCTATTATTTCTTTAATAATATCTGACATCATAGATGATCCCATCGATTTGATTGCTAGTGGTCCAACCGTTTATAATCCCAAATCACCAGAAGAAGTTATTGCCGTTTTAAAGAAATATAATTTATTTCAAACTGTGGAAAATGATTTAAAAGATATTATTACATCTACAGAAACTTTTAATGATGCACCTTTATTAGATTCTGAAAAGAAATTCAAGCACGTCAATAACATCATTTTAGCGAATAATATGACAGCAATTGAAGGTGCAAGATTAGAAGCTTTACGTAAAAATCTTGTACCAATAATATTACAAAATAATATTAAAGGTGATGTTCATGACATTAGCTTAGCATATGTACATGTGACAAACCTGATATGTCTTGCATTGAACAAGACATTAACTATGGAAAATTTTATTACAAGTGTTAATAAATCAGAAATCATTTCTTTAAAAGCTGAGAAAGTAAAAGAAATTTATTCTGTGATTGAAAATGTTAACAAAAATGGTGTAGTTTTAATAGGTGCTGGAGAACCAACTGTTAAAGTTACTGGTACAGGGAAGGGTGGAAGAAATCAAGAATTAGCATTATATTTCTCTTTAGATTGGTTAGCAAAGGTGAAAACTAATCCAGTGCTAGCAGCTTATGATGTAGTAATATTTAGTGGTGGTACGGATGGCCAAGATGGACCAACAGATGCAGCAGGTGCATTTGGTTATCCTGCTTTTGCACCAATGGTATATGAATTACTTGCAATTTTAAAATCAAAAAGAATCTTAGAGCTAGCAGCATCTCAATCAAAAAAAACTGATAAAATTACTGATGAAGTAATGCCTCAAGATCCGTGCAAACGATACGTATTCAGTGATTATCTAAAACCAAAATCTATTGAATTAACAAATCAAGAATCAAATGTTGAAATAGTCGAGGAAATAGATGATACTGAATTACTTGATAAAGATGAATATGAAAAGAAATATAAAACAGAATTAATGATGATGGAAGTGGAACGTATGATACCTGAAAATGCCTTAACAGAGAATGATTCATACAATTTTTTTTCCCGTTTCATGAAAGGTGAAAATTTAATTAAAACTGGTTTAACTGGTACGAACGTCATGGATTTACATTTTATTTATATAAAAAAACGTGATTGCACGTGTGAACTTAATCCAAAGGAAGAAGATTTAACATTTACAAGTTTAGATGATCATGACTTACATATTGATCCAGCAACCATTGAACGACATAAATCTTTACGCAAAAGTGCCTTCTTAAAAAAAGATATTCTGGATGAGCCAATAACTGATAAAATTGATATAGAAAAACTAAATATAAAAATAATAGATGAAAATTTACGTGATCCATGTTGTAACAAGCAACGAAAATTTCAAGTGATTAAAAAAGAATAGTTACAAAAGAAAACATATTCCAAAATAGGTGTATAAATGAATAGCAGATAATCTTGGTATGTAATATTAAATCTAATAATTTAACTTACCTCACACAATTAATTTATCTAATATCGACATTGCATTTCTTTTTTTAGATAATGTATATAATTAGATTTATTATTATTACAAATATTCAATAGAATAAATTTTTTATTAATAACATTTGGTATTTTTGATATAAGTATATAAAAACAAAAAAGTGTATAGTAAATATTAGGCACATGAAAGTGTTATTACCTAACTTTATTTCTCAACATAGTTTACAAATTTAAATGCATATTTGTTGATAATCTCCACTAAAATAAAGAATTTATTAAGTAGTATCACAGATTGATTAAAAGAAGCAAAATCACAGTGACAAATCTATAATTATTTATTACTTAATGCCTCGTAAATTGTACACAGAATTAAAGAGTAGTAGTCAGTACGCAGATTATTTTTTGATTATAAGATGGATGGTTTTTTTTTTTTTTCTTTTTTATATATATCTGCAATTACATTTTATTTACAATTTTATGAAGAAAGTAAGATAACATTATATGTTAACAAAATAAAAAAGTTTTTTATGATCATATTTTGCTTTTTAACCCAAGCTTTGCTTATATTCATTAATACAAAAATAGATGTAATTGAAGGGTAAATTTGCAAAATCTACCATGGATCATATTTTATCATTTTAAAAACAAAATGAGAAAGTTTATAAATATTTTTCATTATTTACTAACATACACTTTGGTAGTGAAATTATATGATCGAAAAAAATATGTTATGTTTATATACTATCATTTAAGTATAATAATGACAATAATCGATCATATATGATACTTATAAAGAATTATTTTTATGTGGCATAAATAAAACCAAACATCGATTTTACATATCGAATATAACTTATGCACATATATTCTTATAATACTTGTAAGTTATAGCGAATGTTATCAATTATTCCAATGTGTAGATTAAAAAAAAAAAAAAAAAAAAAAAAAAAAAAAAAAGAAAGAAAGAAAGAAAGAAAGAAAAGCTATATCTTGCAAAACTACCCTTTAATTATTATTAATGATATACTTTATTGAAGGAAAAAAAAAAAGATATGAGAATAAGTTAATTGATTAAGTTTTCACCCACAGTACTACAAATTAAAAATTCATTTTTACAAAAGAAGTATGAGACAGTCCTTTGAGAAAAAAAAAAAAAAACTGCCATGGACTGTAACATACAAAGTCTAAAAACATTCGCAAAAATTATAACTACAAATAATGACGATGAATACACAGTAGTACGTAAAGATAATAAAGCAAGGGCACAGTGATCATATCCTTAACAAATAATTCTTGCTATCTTTAAAGCAAATTCTCTCCTTTCACTCAAAGTAAAAAAAAGAAGACAATATTGTCCACGCATAACAGAAATATTTCAATCGTCTTTAGTTAACGTTATAAATTTCATATGATATAAATATACGTCCGTCAGTGTGAAACTGATTCATCTCATGAGATTCTAACTTTAAAAAGTCTAAATGAGACATAACATCCTAATGAAGATTACACGCGCATATATTCTTTTTTTTTTTTTTTTTCTTTTTTCTTTTTTCTTTACTAAAGCAAATTACATTCGTACAATTCTAACACTTTGGACAAAATAGTTATATTTGAAAACAAAAATAAACATTGAGGTTTTTCCATTGATTTAAGCAAAATGAAGTTATAAAATTTATATTTATAATACACTTTACAGATTCGTAATACCATTAACTTAAGGTGCATATTACATGACCGGCAGGTATATATAACAATTGACAGGTAGCTTCTGTATATATTAACGACAATATAGACATACTGTACTTATTAAAACCTTTATCCTATCTTTTAGCAGTCGGACGTATTCTTTCCTTTTCAGTATCCCTATTGTCAGCTACCGTCCATTCAGGATCATTAGGATCCTCCCCTTCTATGTCACAACAAGCAGATTCTGTTGAATCAGATTCAGGAGATTCCAATTCCCCATCCTAGAAATAAAATATAGAAAATCTATCTAAATATTCTTTAGAATTTAAACTGGCGTATAATAGGCAATTAGAATAAAAAAAAAAAAGATCTTTTTCAACTGATATATATATAATATATGGCAGCAGCAAAAAAAAAATAATTGATATAAATGAAGATAACTAAATAATTCTAACATTGAGAAATACAATAATATATTATTTAAACGCTATTCTTTTATATAATTACTAAAATCTATAATACGTATTAAAAGAAAATGTATTACATTTAAAAATATTAGAAAGCATCAATTGAAACTGCTTACCAGAAGTAGCCTTGAGGAGCCATGAAATTTGGCTCAAAGTTATATTAATAATCACAATGCGAATACTCGAATATTAATTTATCAAAAAGAATTTAATTAATGTCTCATGTGAAATTCTTTTTAAAACGATATACATACATCGTCTTTATCTTCGTCTCGAGGACACAGAGATACCGATGAAGTTTGCCAATGTCCGTCTGGCATTGCTTCGACCATCTTGTCATAAACTTCCTCAGATAGTGGAAATACTCGTGGTTCATACGGTAAAATCTATATTTAAATATTTGCGTTAATAAATATCATAACGAAGTTGTTATATGACAAACGTAATGAATTAATTTCTTTAAGAATAGAAGAAAAAAATTTTTACCTCATTCTCATCTTCATTATAAGAAGTTCCAACGTCATCTTTTCCTATCCTTAAAACGGATATCGCACGACGTCGATTTGAATCCAAGTTTTGTTGTTGATGTTCTGTCTCCTGTACTTGTAAAGGAGTTGCAGGTGGAGATGTGATTGGGGACATTACATCTCCACCAAAGTCACTTGCATGTGGAGACATGGGATCTAAAAATAGAAACAAAAAATATTCCATTAGCATACTTAAATTAATAAATTAATTTCACAAGTTTTATTTGACAAAGCACACCTGGTGTATTCGCACCACTATCTGCTCTACTGTCAGTACGACGATTGTGACGAATACGTGTTTGATGAGGCATATTGAGGTACGTCATGAAACGTTTATTTTCTTCGCGTTCACTTCGTTCATGTCTTAAAGCAATTGTTTCATCTGATATATCCTCAAACTATTAATAACATACAAAATATCATTTAATATATCATAATAATAATAATATTTAAATAATTCCCTTTCAAAATAGTACTTACATCACTGTCTTGACTAGGCCTATGCATAATACCATTTTTTACGTCAGTTTTTGGTCGATTTTCGCACAGTCGCCATCTATAAAATAATAATCAATTTACATATCTTTTATAATTTTAATATATAAACATTTTTGATATATATATATATATATGTATATGTATATATATACTTTGGAGTTAAAATTTCTTTATATTGTAATTTTTCAAGCCTTGTTGAAGCTGCTACACTATATGGGATGACAATATTGTCTATATCGTACGAGTTCTGTCGCATACGCCTGAAACATTTTATTTAACGTTAATTGCATTACTTAGATACCAAATATAACACATACGAAACGACGAATATATTAAATATTTTCTGTTTTTCATCTTACCCATGCGAAGTTGAATTCCTTTCTTTTATTGAATTTTTTTCCAGTGTAGTATTGGTATGTTGTAATGGAGAAGGCACTGGAGATGAATGTTTACTGGAACTAGAAAGCGCATTAACATCCTCATCATCCTCAGTTGGCAACTTTGGTACTCTTTTCCTGCTTAAACCATTTGCGTTTCTTTCATGTCCTAATCTATTTCTCTTTCCTTTTAGCATCTTCCTCTTAATCCCTATATAATATATATAAATTAATATACAAGGTATAAATGAAATGGTTGATCAGTTTTAAAGTCAAAACAAAAAATGTTTTGATACATACGTGCTGTGAAGATGCTAGAAGATTGTTTCAAACGTGCAGCATACTTTGCTCTGTGTCCAGGAAGTTTTTTATTTCTCCTTTCATTACTATCTTTATCCTTTAATCGAGTAATACGCGAACTTCCCCTTAACATCTTTTGTTGCCACTCTGCTGATTTCATGATAGCTTCTAAATGGGTTCCTTGAACAATTTCTGTCAAAAAAAAAAAAAAGAAAAAAAAAACAAATAAAAACTCAGGACAAAAATTAAAATCTAAAATCTAGACTAAATAATTATTAAAAGGAATTATAAAATAATTTCAATTAAATGTAACATCTGTTACTATTCATTCCTTGCACAAAGCAGCTATATAAGTTATGAATAGTATTTAATATAAGCAAATAATATCATAAGCATAAAAGGAAAAGAAAATACACGCACGCACGCGCACACACACACATTTTTTTATATCAAACTAGAAAATAATTTATAAAATAATGATTTCTACAAATAATTCATAATTACCTAGATTGATAGAAAATTATTTTCGTGTTATTTTATATCAACTTACCATTTGGAAAGGATAAAACTGGATGATAACAAGGATCGACAAGTGCCAGCCTCTCTTGAACAGAGAGCTGTTCAATTGGTTCTTGTGTCTGAGTTGGATCTAGCCTTCCTGTGCACAAAGCACATGCAGGTAGTGTATGATCACAGCTACATCTTATTGTAGATGCTTTAGCTGCACGTTTTGAAACTTCGTGTAGCCTGTCAACTTGTAATAATTTTCGCTTTCTATAAAAACTCCATAGAAATGGACGAGTTCTGCTAGCAGACAGATCACTTTCAGGCAAATTATATCGACCAGTAGAACCAGGCAAAACACCGCTATATCCATTTACTGTTTCTGCATTGTCAAGTATCACCAGACCCTTTACTGCCCTTACTTGACGTTGGAGTTCATTATGTTGTCTAATTCTATATTCTAAATCCGATATTTGTGCCTGTAACCAGGTCCACCTTGATGCTATACCTGCACGGTCTTGAGCATATCTCCATGCTGCTCTTTTAGATCTACAAATAAAATATTTAATAATAGAACATAATATTATGTATGATTATAGTATTTTGTTTGCAAACAAATACAAAGAAACTTATCATTGATTATAAAATCATATAAGTTTTAGTACAAGTATGTTAGAATTATTTAATATTCTAAACACTGACTTTATCAATTTTTTCATTATAATATAATAAAAATACATTCTGTTTATAAGAACTATTCGTAGATTATTTCTAAAGATAGAAGTAATAAATATATGATAAACTCTTGAATAAATCTTATATAAGACTGACTCACAATGTTTAACTAATTTTTATGCAAGTAATACAAATTGATAAGCTTGTAAACACATATTAAATTCACAATATATCTAATACAGATATAAAGTAAATAATAACTATATATATATATATATATATATATGTAACTATATATATATGTATGTATAAATCAAGGAAAAAAATAACTTACATTGATAATTGCTGCTGGTGTGGATTATTAAATGATTGCATTTCATCACAACTTTCTCCACCACTACTAGATGCAGTACAATCTGAATCCAAATTAGATTCTACAATATGTAACTGCGTTGCCAAAGGTCCTGCTACATTTTCGACTTCTTCACTATTGACTTTAATTTGAGGCATACCAAAAACTGGTATTCGGTTACCATTATTACCAGACGTATTACCCAAATTATCACGTGATCCACCACCAAAATACCGACAACACAAACGTTGACGGTGTGCATTATTACTTTGAGTAACACACATTTTTTCGATCTTTTGTAAAAATGAATTCAAACTACTACTAATCTCAGGAAAATTTCTGACATTAGATTTAGAACTGATATTGACCAATTCTTGAAATAAACACTTTTTAACTCCATGATGAGCAAGTTCAAGCACACCTGTATTTTCTTCTGCAACATGTCTACCAACAAGTCGTGCTTGAAGCTTTCTCAGTCTTCTAAGTAGAAATGCGCACTTCCTCTCATTTTCAAATTGTTTCTGCGCAACAGTTTCCTGTTGTAAACGTAAACTGTTGGTTTTTTGCTGGTCTACAGTTTCTGGAATATTTATATTTTCATTACAAAGGCTCATGACATCAGCGTCAGTAAGTAAATCTCGTGCGAAAGATGAGAATCCTTCTTCAGGAATTGGAAACATTTCCACATTATCCACATTGTCCACATTGTCCACAGTATCTTGTACAGGTTCAGAACTACCAACATTATTTTCTGCATTTTCTACACATTCTATAGATTTAATTACTTGCAGAATTTCGTCCACATTTTGTCCGATATCACCTACAGTGCTTATATTGCACTGTTCATTGTCCGTATTAATCTCTGTACCAAAAGCCATTATTTGATCAACATCCAAATTTTTATTGTCTCCTACAGTAGCAGATTCCACCAAAGACAAATCGTCGTTCGTTTTCAAAAAGCCCATGTTGTCTGCGTGATCACCCATAGATGGGTCGTTCATTATAGTATCAATCTCCTTCTTTTTGGGACTGTCCGGCGTCACCGGCCGTTTACAGTCCTGATCCGTAAAAATCTCCCTTAAGATCAAGTCAGAGCCGTGCGTGTAAGTAGATAAATTGTCAAGACTATTGGCGTATTTTGAATTAATAACATAACGAATAAGATCTTTAGATACACCATGCAGGTACTGCTCGTCGATTTTTGATGGCTGAACGTTCGCGGATACAACGAACTTTGCCAGAATTTCTCGATCGTGACAGACCTGCGTAGCCTGCTCAGGGGACAAAAACCCCACAGCTGGTAGAGAAGGGAGCAAATTTTCAGGCTTTTGAGGACCGTCTTCCGTCAGAGCAGGGGCCATTACTGCCACCAACAATGCCAATGCTGCAGCCTCGACATCCAGAGGCTCCCACGTACGCCAACGCTCGCTCTTTTCACGTACTTCACCTACTCCCATTCATTCATGATTATAATTTTAATCTTTGGCTCTACCGCTTATTACAAATTTCACTGGATGCTCCTTCTCTCTCTCTCTCTCTCTCTCTCTCTCTCTCTCTCTCTCTCTCTCTCTCTCTCTCTCTCTCTCTCTCTCTCTCTCTCTCTCTCTTTCTCTAATGCATTAGTTTTCTTCAATTAAAAATTCTTTAATGTTTCTCTGTATCTTCAGTCATATACTGTGCATCTTTGTATTTCTTGATATTCCAATTGATTAATTCTATCATCTTCATATTAAGTATTCATAGAAATTATGTTATGAATCCTGCAAAAAAAAAGAAAACAAAAGTTAAAAATTGAATAGTTTCCATTGGAGTTTTTCATCTAAACAAAGGATCGCAATATATAAACTTCATTACATCATACATTTCTAAACTATATTTATGATTACTTAAGGAAAAATGAATTACCTTAATTAAAAACAAAGCAATACATTAGTAGGGGAACTCTATAATTCTAAACTTTTGATCGATAATATCCAACTAAGACGTTCTTATAAAAACACCTGGATATTTCTTTTATATTTTAAAACCTAAAGATCACATCCCAAATATAAAATATACTCTTGGTAAAGATAAGAGAAGATTGATGAAGAACCGATAGCAATGTTTAATCATTAAAAAGTAAAAATTCTCTGTAAAGATAAACACATTCTATTCATACTTATAAGAAATAAACTCGCCTTATATTCCATTTCCACGATAGACGTCGTCGTATCTTTCACAGCGAAACTACGACACGGCGATTCCAATGTGGTAAAGAACAAACAGAAAAAACGGCAATGTGATCGTGTAAAAAAGATGAAGCTTTTTAATGATGAGCTTTTGCACGTTGCTCTCCCTTTCTCGTTCAGATCTTCGTCCCAAAATCGAAGGTAAAAAAAAAAAAAAAAACGACAAATGGTATATATTCCACCGCACCGTCGTATTGGCTTTCTCCAAAGTGTTTTCTCACACTTGCAATATTCTAAAGCAAAAAAACGTGTGCCGTGCGATAACAAAAAGTCAATTGCCACACTGGATATATATTATAAAATGGTATTACGATGGGAAGAAAAAGGATGCGCGCGAAGAGCAGAGAAACTTTCCGTAGTACGAACTTATTATTGTCCTTTGCGAATAATATCTTGTAGTTGTGAAGAAAAAGAAAAGGAAGAAAAGGAAGAAGGAAGAAAAAATAGAGAGAGAGAGAAAGAGGAAGAAAAAAAAGAAGAAAAAAGTAGAAGACGACGGTAATAAAAATGTAATGAAAGTATTTTCGCGACCGTCAGAAGAATTCGTGATTGTTCATAAATCGTCGCTGACACCGTTGCCGCCGCCGCCACTACCGCCGCCGCCGCCGCCGCCGCCGCGACCGTCGATGTTACCGCCGGTGCTACTGCCAGCAGCACTACCACCACAATCACTACTATCACCGTAGTTGTAATCGTAGTCGACGTCGCCGCCGCCGCCGCCACCGCAGTCACTAACACCACCTCCACCTCCTCCTCCACCACCGCAGCCGCCGCCGCCGTTTTCGTTACTATCGTCGTCACAATCGTAGTCGTTGTTTCTGCTATTTTATGATGATGCATTACAACGACATCAACATCGGAAGAGAGAGAAGGCGTCACGCCACGCCGTCCAACGCATTTCCACGTGATCTCTCTCTCTCTCTCTCTCTCTCTCTCTCTCTCTCTCTCTCTCTCAATGTTCGAACAACGAAACCGAAGAATCGTTCACGTCGTTGTTCAAGAACAATACACAAAGAGACAACATGCCGCGCGTCCGGCGGGCAGCATGCTTCTTCTTCTCCTCAGTCCCGACAAAAGAAAGAAGAAATCCTTTTTCCGTACACACTCGCGCCACCGTCTCCTCTTTATTGCATAATGACGCGCAAGATTCGCGTCTCTCTCTCTCTCTCTCTCTCTCTCCTCTCTCTCCCGCTCGATCTCTTTCTTTCTCTCTGTCTCTCTCCCTCTTCCCTTTTTTCTCTACCTCTTTACTTTCCGTCACATAAAGCACAAAAAGAATACGATTCGCATAATGCACCAGTAACGACCACGGTCTACATAATTTTCATCGGCCGTTCGTGTTTTCGTTGTCGCTTAAGTGGACAACGTCCACGTACGCGCGAAGCACGCGCGGGTTACGCGAGGTGAGGTGAGGTGAGGTGAATTGAGGTAAGGCGAGGTGAGGTGAGGCAAGGCGAGGCGAGACGAGGAGGAACGAGCGGGGCCGGGAACGGACGATCGAACGTGCTCTCGCTCGTTTCTCGCTCGCCCGCTCGTTCGGGTTTTAGACCGCGGATAGGTGAGCAAAACGTTACGCGCACACGGTACCGTATCTAAACTCGGACGAGTCGAGAAGGGAAGGAAGGAAGAAAGAAAGAAAGAAAGGAAGAAAGGAAGGAAAGAAAGAAAGAAGGAATAAAGGACGGAGATAAAGAAAGGACGAAAGTGGGAGAAGCAGTTTATATAAAAAAAAAAAAAAAAGAAGGGGGAAAGGAAAAAAAAGACAAAGAAAAAGAGGAAGAAAGAGCACGCGAGAATAAAAAGAAATTGGCGGTATTTCTTTTGCGATAATTTCGCTCTCTACCGTGCAATGGCGGAGCAGCAACACGCAGCCTCGAGGAAGTTCCCCTTCGGATTCTTCGCAACTACGTACGATCGCGCTTTCGTCTCTCGTTCCCCGCGCTCGCGGTCACCTAAAGGAAGAAAGATAGATAGATAGATAGATAGATGGATAGAGAGAGAAAGAGAGAAAGAGAGAGAGGGAAAAAGAGAGACCAATGGGTAAGAGGACGGGGTGGGAGAAGGAGGTAGAATGAGAGTGAGAAAAAGAGAGAGAGAGAGAGACTCAGCGCGCGGGAGGCAGGGAAGGAAGAGGCAAAAGATGCACGAAGCACGGCCGCGTTATTCGAGACGAAGCGGATAACCGTCACGCATAGGGCACTGTGCGACCACGACACTGCTCTTCACACACTCCAGTAGCAACTTTGAACTTTGTAGAAATATATTAAACGTAATCCTTGATGTCACACCCAAACAGCACAATAATCCCTCACCCGTTTTCGTTAGTGGCGACGCGCGTGTGTGCTCGTAATCGTGGCTCCTCGCATCGCTCGTTGCTCTTTCATTCCGAGTCCGTCGCTCAGGAAACGGCTGCGACCTTTTTTCCCTTTTTTTTGAAATTATTCGTCGACAAATCTCACGAACGTCGGACGTAATATAACAATAGATATTTATCGGCAATGTGTACGAATTCACTCGAGTTTGCCGTCGTCGTTGTCGAAGCGGGCTTCGACCAATACTGCGGTGCTTCTACCGGATGTGGCCTTCGGTATAACGGACCAATGAAATCAGAGGTTTGTTCGCGCAACGCCCGAACCGGGGCGGCTGCTGCCGATGCTTTTCTCTTATTACAGTGTGGCAAACCGAAGCAAACCTTTGGTCAGGACAATTTTTCGAGCGGCGACTACGTCCTTTGTCTTTTTCCTTTGAATGTAACGCCAAGGAGGCAATGATCTTCGAAAAGAAAAGAGAAATGTGTTCTTTGATTTTTTTATTGCGTTTCATTTTTCTCTTTCGATATTATAACCAATAAGGAAGCTGTTCTACCTCTTAGTCATACGTAATCTCGGCCGCGCCAATAGCGTTCTTATCAGCATACGCTACAAACGATTTTATTGGTGAATTAAATCTACATCTATTGCGTAACTTTAAATGTTGATTATGATTGGACATGTATTTCTTACGTGGATTAAAAGATACCAACCGTTACAAATATTAAAAAGGAGAAATTTATAAAACATTGCAAAACGTATACTATAGTAGGAATATTAGAAAAGTAACAATTGTAAAGTTATTTTATATCCTTCATTATGTAAGTCCGATTATTCATATTTGCATTAGATAACATTTTAAATTTTACTTTCGATTAACTTCGACGGATATTCCTGCTAATTATTTCTAAAGTTGGAAACTACGACGTGATTGGCTGAAGTAAGTAATACGTAACACAATGTATATCTATCTAGATATTACAAAGATACGATCTGTGATTTTGTAAATAGAATCAAAACACGGTACTTTCGTAAGCAGAAGTAGTATTTTAAACTCTTGAGGCTATTGTTTTTTCGAATGAAAATTTACTATATACATACAATGTACATGAAATCAATTTATTGATAATTAAAGGTAAGATTTTGCACGTAAATATTCCAAATGACCTTGTAATAAGTTACTATAATATACTTTAAATGAAAAAAAAAAAAAAAAGAAAAAAAAAAAGAAAACAATTATAAATATTTATATGGATGAACGTAAATATTAAAAATATTAATTTTTTAATATGATAGAGACTGTTATTATACATAATTTGCATGTAAGCACAACAATTGTTTATTTATAGGGATGACTGTACATAATCTTTAGTTTTGCATCTATGGCATGTTTATAAGTAAAGGTGCAGATCCTATTTTTATACAGAGATGTGAATTATAAATTACATTATACATTAATTGTTTTAGATATTTGTTACAATTAATTAAAAACTATTGATTAATGTTATCTTTAAACGGTCCATTTCTTGTATAGTTTTGAACATAACAAAAAAATGATGAACACAATAGAGTTCATTAAAAGTAGTGTTAGTAATATTTAATGGCACCGATATTATTTCTTCTATCGTTTATATTATTTATTAATGAATATTTGTATTATCATAACTACAGTAGGACATAAATTAAATAGGTTATCAAGATGGATCAATATTGAATAAGTTGAAATTACTTATTGTATATTATAAAAGTATTTTTCACACATATGATTTAACTATGTATTTCAAATGATAAAAGTTTAGATAGATAAAAAGCTATAAAATTAAACCTTGCTTAATGAAAGTCCTACTGTATTTTGATATTTTTCTTAAATATTCACAATAGTGGCTAAAAGATAAGAAAAAGGTATAATTTTGATTATATAATTAAAATGCAATAAATAAGATCACCAAAAGGTAAATGATAAAACAAGTAAAAAGAAATTTCTTAGATCACTGGTTAGCGTTTGTATTATTCTCTTATAAACAAAATGCTATGCAATTAAATGATAAAACTACATCACACATTATTTGTAATCTTTATCAATGACTATACAGAATCAATATAAAAATATATTTCTAGTATTTGTTTAAATTTTTTTAATAAAATTGAATACATATAACGTAAAATAGAAACACAATATTTATAAAATGTAACACCAATGAATTTTTTCTATAAATATTTTTCAAGCATCATCATTTAATTGCAATATCTTTATCACTTGGATACGTTCAATATATTTATGTGTAATGTCCGATAATTACATATATTATTACTATAACTTTTAACATTATTGGAATGGACATTAGTTCTCATAATCAAATCTGGTAAAATCAATATATTATATTAAAGCGTACGCGCGTGCATATATATATATATATATATATATATATATATATGCACGTATCTATGGATTTGCAACTATTTATCATCATATTACAAAAATACTGTTCTAAATTAAAATTGTTACATACGTAATGAGTACGCTTATATGCTTTAGTACTATAATAAATAATAAAGGATCAAGAAATGCTGCAATTAAAAGTTTATCTATATAATTTTTTTAAATTTTTTGTTGAAATTGTATAGAAAACCTTCTACTATCTTTGCCACTCAGTAAATGTATATAATATTTTTTACATAAATATCCTAACTTAATTAAAATAATGTTAGAACCATAATCAATATATTTGATTCAAAAGAATATGCTTTATATTATTATCAGACAAGTAGATTATAGAGCATTATAGAGCAATTGAATAAACGAGTATTACCGCGATTATTGTCGTTATCATATTGCTATTATATCTAACGCTAAATCCAGAACGTAAATGGCCATATAATGACGATTCTACTATTAATTAATCGCGACTATTATTAATGTTATTACAATTTTCGATATAAACATATATCGAAGTTACATAAAAGAGAGAACACATTTAAAATAACTAGATCCAATAGATAGGCAGTATTTTACTGAACGCACACAATAATCGTGATTTTTATATAATCGTTACGATATAATATATATATACATATATATATATATATATATATATATATTCGTTACAATTTTTTATTTATTATTTATTAATAATTATATGCACGTGGGAATTGTGCAGTGAGCCAATTAATCACGTTTCTTTATTTTATTTTAACAGCAAAATCGTTGGAACTGTTGTATAATTTAATAAACAACTATATTAGATCGCAAAACAATTACCAATAAATGCTACTAGGGCATTATTGTATTCGAACTGTTAACACACTTACACATTTCATATCGATATTGAATGGTCTGCTCCATTTTGAGTTTGTCTATGTTGTGGTAATGCTGTTAATTCATTTTTACTTAAATGATTAACGATTCCTGCACCAAGGGAATCTCCCATAACATTTACTGTCGTCCTACAGCGATCCCTGAAAATTACAAAAAATTTTTGTTTATCGCCAGAGAATATTTTTTTTAAAGACCATTTCTTTCATCGAAATACTATGAAGAAAAATACACTTACAATAGCCAATCAACCGCAAGAATAAGGAAGACATCATTCGATGGAAGATGTACTGTGTCTAGAACCATCACCATAGTAACTAATCCCGCCTGCGGGATCCCAGCTGCTCCAATACTTGCGGCAGTTGCAGTAATACTGAAAAAGTCCATGAAGTTAAAAGAGATGTTTTATTCTTTCTCTTTTAATTATTATAATTACTATATCATATTGTGTGTGTGTGTGTGTGTGTGTGGTAAGCCACATAAAATGTATATATATGTAAATTTCTTTGAAGATATTAACATATAAGGAAAGAAAAAAAAAGAATTACAAGATTTTACCTGATCGCCACTAATTGTCCAAAAGTGAGGCTGACTTCGCGAACTTGCGCTATAAAAATTGCGGCTACTGCTTCGTACAAAGCAGTACCGTCCATATTTATTGTAGCTCCTATGGGTAGTACAAATCTGGTTATTCGCGGATCGACGCCGTTTCTTTCTTCGAGACAATTTATGGCAACTGGTAATGTCGCCGAACTCGATGATGTACCAAATGCAGTGACCAATGCCTGTGCCATATTGGATAGATAACGGTAGGGATTCTTTTTTGTTACCACAAAATACAATCCAGGTAATATGATGAAACCGTGAATGCAAAGGCCAATTAGAACCGTTAGGAAGTACATGCCAAGTTGTGCGACTATTTGTTCCAATGATTCCATTTCTACGATTTTTGCAGCCACCAAAAAAAGTATACCGATTGGCGACAACCTAATAGGACATCAATGAAAATTTCTTTGTCCTAGTAAATTATAAAGATTTTGTATTTGGCAAAAGATTCTTACCAAATTACCCAATTGGTGATTAACATCATGGCACTTGATAAGGATTCGAAAAAATTCAAAAGTGGTTTCCCTTCCTGACTCATTTTACCTAGAGTAATGCCCAATACGGTTGAGAAAACGACTAAACCGAGAATATTCATACCAGGAATATCCTTTTCGGTGAAATCCCAGTTATCCATATTGTCTATACAAAACGAAAAAAAAAAAAAAAAAGAAACAGAGGTAAAAAAAAATTTGCATAATAATAAGTATTAAAGGACATGCGTAACTATATTTTACCTTGATCGCCGTTTACGGGTTTTTTGACTACTGTACGCATTTGAGAAATACATGCTTGCACCAGATTCGGAGGGAACATGTTCCTAACTAAATCCAAAAGCGTATCAACGGTTGATGAATTTTGTGAAAGAACTTTTTCTTCGTAATTAGCAGAGCTACCTACACCTGGTTGAATAGATATGACCAAAATTATACCTAAAAATAAAGCACATTATAATTAACTGAGGAATATATTAAAATAAAGTTGATAAAAGAGGTTTGTACCAACCGAGTATAACCGCACTAATCGTTGTGACCATGTAATAGGAAATAGCACGTGCACCGATTTTGCCGCTGAGAGATAAGTCCAATGATCCAATAGCTGAGATCAAACTTGACATGATGAGCGGCAGAATTAAACTCTTGAGCATTCTTAGAAATAGATCGCCGGCATAATTGATATACATAATCTCACGATTTGTATATCTATCGCTTCGGGAATTCCTTAGGATTATTCCTAAGACAATACCACCGACTACGCCAGCAACGGTTAGTATGGTCAAGGCATTGTGCCTCAAACATGATTGCATTTTTTCCTTTCTGGTTTGTGGCCTTTTACCTGGCTCTTGCGGATAATAGGAGGTCCTTTCAACTACCCTACCTTGCTTTTCCGGACCAGATAAAGGAGATCTATAATATAAAATTTATCTATATTAAATTACAAAATATATAAATACAACTATATAAAAAAAGTAATTCTTTTGTCAAGTAGGAAAGAATTACCATTGTAATTTTCTACGATATAATTATTAGTCATTAATGAAAAGGTTTGCCTAAAAGGATGGGGTAGTTTATTGTCAATTAAATATTGTATAGTCATATCGTTATACCAATTAAATATTATTGGAAGGGTCTTAATACAATATATTAAGACTCTTCCATGATATAATTATTATCTATTAGTGAAAAGGTTTGCCTGCGAATTAGTTTATTGTAAGTTAAAAGAGTTTCAAATTCAAGTTCAAGTCATAATCAAATTATTTGGAGTATCAAATTTTATTGTAAATCCTATAGCATTTAATAAGCTGTAGTATTTGATAATAACAATTCGATATGTTCGATAATAGACTATATGTTGATTAAATCATGCTATGATCAATTTGAATAGCAAGCAGTAAAATAGAGAAAGAGAAAGAGACATAGAGATGAAGAGTTCATTGATTGATCAAATCAAACCTGACGATGTATAATGGCCACGCGTTTGAAATGAGCGTAACAAACGGAACGCGTCGAAATTAAGTGTGCATTGGATTTAACATATAATTATTCAGTCTTTTGATTTCCTTTTGAATGCGAGTAAATTAAAGATAATGTAGAAATCGTTAACGAATTGAATCGGATATCCACGTCTCTTCAGTTTCTCTGATTTTCTCGTTTACGAAATAGTATAGGCTTATCTCGAATAAACAAACTCCATAAAAAGAGCATGTTTTATATCGAGTCGTCATGATCATCACCATCGTCGTCGTCGTCGCCATCGTCGTCGTCGTCGTCGTCGTCGTCGTCGTTAGATTAAATCACATAAGTCGAGTGATTTGCGTTTCTTCGAGGTCGTACGCGAAACGAGATGTATAGCTTATGAAACGAGAAAGAAATCTTTTGCTCATTAATAGACGATTGCGCATCGTTGTATTTTTCTGTGGTATTTCTTATCTTTGCGTAATAAATTTCTTCGATATAATGTGTGATGTATTTCTTATATATATATATATATATATATATATATATATATATATATATATATAGGAAATACAATATATAATATATATCAACGGTTGATAAATATATATATATATAGGAAAGCCTTTTGAAAGAGAAAATTTTTATAAAATTTTTCAATGTTGATAATCGAGTTTAATAACGTCACACGTTATTATAATCGAACATTATCTATTTTTATAATGGATCATTTTATCTTTTGCGAAGTTTATAACATACACATTTGTATATTCTATATATCTGTACTGTCTGTATATTCACATAAGCTCATTCCCCATTGCCAATGATCAAGGCAATAATATTTGACTTAGAATATTCTTGCTTCCGCAAAGAACCAATATAGAACGCATATAGAACAAACGTCGTCCGGGCCATGGGTGACATTTATTGCGCGTAGGTGGCATACGTATGAATAAATGGGCACACGGATGTCATCCGTGTAATAGCACATCACTCTTATTCTTTCAATAAGAAAAAAAAAATAATAATAATAAAAAGAAAAAAAAAGAAGAATCATACGATTGATTCTTTCATCAAACAAAATGAAACAACGAAAATCATTAGTATATCTATGTTATATACGATCTCTATAAGATAAAAATATAAAAATTGGGAGTTTTAGAGACGTCGTAATTTCTATCGATTGAAACGTTTATGAATCTGCCTTGATACGAGCTTGGACCATGCGTGCAACCACAAAACAGGACGTGACGACATGGTCGCGAGCGATTGATCGCTTACACGTGTATGCGTGCGTGTTAAATTACTGTCTCGTGACACGTATTAATGACAGAGGGACCGTATAGTATCTATACTATGTGCAACAAGCTCTCATCTACTATCGGTGAATACCCGTGAAAGCTGAGAAAGGATCAATGGAACCCCTCCATGTTAAACGCAAAACCGTTTGGTTAAGATTAGAGAGACCCTGAGCTAGGACTTTTCTCGCTAATTAATTAATTAACTAAAGGAAAAATGAGATATATATATATATATATATATATATACGTATATACGATGAAGAATTCCATGTTACTGAAATACAAACTGAATTATAAATCAGAAACAAGATCAAATGAGTCACATGTTTATATCAACTTGTTTCGTTGCTTCAGTAGTATCTACTGTTTACCGATGTAATAGATACCACTCTACGAATACTTAAGATCCCTAAGTGTATATAAAGGAAAAAAGTGAAAGAGACTGTCTGTTAAATTACACAAGTACATTTACATTTGTAAAGTTAAGAAAGACATTAGACAAGCCAGAAAACCAGCCAAACCGGACGAATTGCCAGGCAATCGAAGCGATACGCCAAGGCAAACAAGACCTGCCAAATCTTGGCGTAGAACTTTATTTTTATCTTGGTACATCGACACGCAAACTATTATCGCGTTTTAAAGATGAAGTATCTGTTGAATGGTCAAAATATATAAAACGAAAAAATAAAATAGTTTAATTCAACATTGACATTTATAAATTTGTATTTCAATTTAAAGATGCTTATCCCGTTCTAACAACGTTGAGTATACGGACATGTGAGATACATCGTTATTGATGCGTGGACGCTTATGGGCGTTCAAGGCCGCATTTGTATATTCTACTCGAAGGTGGTCATTTTGAATAGGTATTTATCGTAATTCTTCGTGCTCTCTTTCGTTGTTAACTTTCCTCCTTCGTTTTGTTCTATGAATTTAATCGTAAAACGTACGTGTTTGAAGTAACGATAAGGATGATCAATTTTCATGGCTGTTCAACATATTTTTTCAAAGCGATTACACGTATAATAAATAATTTGATTTGAAATAATTCATGCACGATGTTTCATTTTAATGTTAATTTTTCAACTTGTAAAGATTGAAATTGAAATCAAGGACGTTGGATAAGATCACTTCGATTCGTTACTTTCCATTTCATTTGACACAATAAATAAAATTTTATTACATCAAAAACAGGAAGAAAGAATTGTTTTACATCGAATAATTAAAAAAGAAAAAAAAAGTGAAATAGTTTTAAACATGCGACGAGACATCAGGCTAATCGAATTTATATGTGCTATTTAACGTGTCGAAATATGTTATGTAAAAAAGAAATTCAAACGAACATCTCCGCATTTATTTGCGTACTATGACATAGCACAGGCCACTAGGATCAAGTTCGGTTATGCACATTACATTTTATATGTACCATAGCTAAACCTATATAACGAGATATAGTTACAAGTTTATTACAGAGATCACTAAAAATTAAACTACACGCGTGTCATAATTCGCGCTCAACTTGCATGAATATGCGCAATGCAATTTTTCTTTTATTGCCTCTATACGAATATTAATAATAATGTTTCAAAGTTACGTGCCAAAATATAGCCAAAGAGAGAGAGACAGAGAGAGAGAGAGAGAGAGAGAGAGAAGTAAAAAAGATAAATGTTTTATCAGATCCAAATGAAATAATACAAATTGAACAATCACAAGAAAAATATAAATATGATTCGATCGCGTAAAATTAAGAACTTGTATTTAAAGAACCGTATAATGGGATTAAAAATGTGAAATTAGAAAATTTACAGAGTTCTTCGTCAATAAAAATGACGATTATCCTATCTAACTGTTTATACTTGATTGAGCATAAAAAATCGCTAACTATAGATGGAAACGTTTCGCATTTAAATTAAACGGGTAATCAACGATTAATTCACGTATTTTTCGTTTCTTTAATCGAATGTAAAGTATATATTATATATTTATATATTACGCATAATCGACGTGATATTACGAAATTTGGCTGTCGATTGACGTTAGGATCCAGTTACGTTATCGTTTAACAGCATGTTGCCATTTGAATAACATTAACGATTAACTTTTCCTTTTATAACATTCGTCATTCCGTTATATAATCAATATAGCCAATAGATCAAAGAATCTAACGAAAGGATAGATTTCCTTTTTGATTTATGAAATTCATTTAGGAGAGAAAAAATTTCTTTAGGAGAGACGAGTCTCAAAGGAGCTCGACGTTTTATATAATGATTTCTCGAGAGGAAAGGAAAAAAAGAAAAAATAAATAAAGAAAAGAGAAGAAGAAGAAAAAAAAGGGAGCGTGTTATGCCGACATAAGGAATAGATATATACGTAACACGTAAGGAATATATATATATATATATATATATATATATATATATATATATATATAATTATCCTTGCATCCTTTTTTCGATTTAAATGATATAAATATCGTTAATACACTTTCTTTTCTTTTATTTTATTTTATTTTATTTTATTTCCTTTTTTTTTTTTTTTTTTATTTTTAATCGTTTATTTGAGAATGTGTTTTATAATTTAAATATCAGATAAGAAAAAGGAAAAGAAGAGAAGGAGAAAGAAAGCAATGCAATTTCTTCGTTCCGTGCGGCGCTACACGTGCTTTGGAATTGTGTAATATTTCTATTTTCTAAGAAGGAGTGAGAGGAATGAATAAAATATTTCTACAAAGAACGAACGAGTATTATATTTGAAGAGGTACTTTTAAAAAGCATAAAGCACGTGCACGATATAGCCGATAGAAAAGGCAAAAAAAAAAAAAGAATAAATAAAGATGAAAAGAATGAAAAACAATAATAAATATATATTTTGTGGATTAACAAAAAAAAAAAAAAGAAAGAGATGGAGATTAAATAAAAAACAAGAAAGAAAAGAAAAGAAACGTTGTATACGTACAGTTCGGTAGCGGTCTCCATGACAAAATCGTTGTTCGATGAATGAGTTGAGTCGCGAGGTGAGGCGATCGCCGTCAGTCGTTCACATGGAGCGTTGCTTCCGCAAAGCCGGAAGTGTCCGATGCGTGATGCTACTCGACGAGAAGAACGAAATGGAGTGAGTAGGAAGAAGAGAGGAATAAGGGAAGAGGAAGAAGAGGAGGAAGAGGAGTAGATGGGTGTTCTTCTTGTTGCAAATTTCTACTCTTCTTTTGTACGTGTTCAATAATTGTTACTTCCGAATGTTCACGGAGTCCTTTGCTTTAGATCAGGAAAAAGAGAGAAAGAAAGAGAGAGAGAGAGAGAGAGAGAGAAAGAAAGAGAGAGAGAAGAGGAAAATAAAGATATATTAAAAAGAAAGGGATAGACAAAGAGAGAAAAGAAAAGAGATAGAGAAAGAAAGAAAGAAAGAAGGAGAAGGAGAAAGAGAGAGAAAGAGAGAGAGAGAGAGAGAGAGAGAGAGAGAGAGAAATGAGAGAAATAGAAAAGGTGATATCAAGGCGAGGAACGAGATGTGGTTCGCGAAATGCTTCGAATCGCCGAGAGGATGTTACGCTGATGGGACCTCTCAATCTGTGCCACCTTGGGTGGTACGATCAGCTATGGCGATCTCCCCCTATAACGACGATCTCTTCCTGCCGCTACGACCTATCCTCTCCTCCCTCCTTCTCCACCTCCTCCTCCTCCTCCACCTCCACCTCCTCCTCCTCCTCTTTCCTCCTCTTGGTCGTCGTCGTCGTCGTCGTCGTCGTCGTAGTAGTGATGCGATATAGACACCAGACAAATACGCGCAGGCGATCACGGGCTACGAGCAACCCATCGAGAAATATCGCACCGGTGGTGAGCGGCTCTATTGTTCGGCTGCTCTCGATCTGTTCACGATCCGCTGGATTCTAACGGGGTTAAACACCACATCACCGTCGATGAACACGCGGGGAACTCGAGATTCTCCTCTTCCGATTTCTCTCTCTCTCTCTCTCTCTCTCTCTCTCTTTTTGCTCTCTCTCTCTCTCTCTGTGTGTGTGTGTGTGTGTGTGTCTCTCTCTCTTTCTCTCTCTCCCCCAACTTCTTCTTCCGCTTTGAACTTCCCACCTAGGGAGCCGGATCAACGCGTCGATCAACGAGCCGATGATCGACCACTAGGCAAACGGTAACAGCAAACGTTCGTTCAAAGAGACTATCTCGAATGATCTCTTTGCGAAATTACAGGCTCTTCCTCCTTCCTTTTGTGATCTGAAAGAGCAGAATGACTAGATGACGGGTAGATATTAAAGATTAGAAAATTAGATTATTTGTACGTTCACGATGGATGGACTGAGAATTCTGACAATTGATTGATATATTCTTATCTACGATTTGATAGGACAAATGATTTGACTACTTCTAACGATGATAAATTATATTTCTTTTATTTTTTTTTTTATTTTTTTATTTTTTCTTTTTTGGTCCTTTTTTCTTTCCAATAATGATTGTCATCGTTTGTCCTTTAATTGTTTCGGAATAATCGACTTTCTGAAGTATGATATTTTTTAATTCACAAGCATTATCTTGGAATGTTTCTTCTACCATTGAATCGTACTCTCATCTTCCACGATAAGCGTGAAAATTAACTAAGAATAATGAAACGTAGCAGCTCATCGAAGATGACCAACCGAACTATGAAACAGAGCCGGTCACGGAAAGCGGGTCAAGGCTTTGCCATCTTGATTGTTACTACTCCTACTTTTCAACGAGTTATATATTTACCAGAGAGAGAGAGAGAGAGAGAGAGAGAGAGAGAGAGAGAGAGAGAGAGAGAGAAATAGAGAGAAAGAGAGAGAGAGAAAGAGAGAGAAAGAGAGATAACCGACGACGGGTCCCTCTTACCGGGACAGTGATGCAATTTGAATCTATTATCTCTTGACTCTCTTGTAGATCCGATTAGTCCGAGGAAGTACGTCCTTTTTTGTCGGAACGCTTGTTAAAAATTTTAAACTATTTAAATCTCCACCGATCCGTTAATGCCCGTTATTTATTAAACTTTCTCACGATCCTACACACGTTATCGAAACATTTTATTAATCCAATATAAATTGCCATATATATATGTATGTATATATATATATATATATATATATATATATATATATATTTATATTTATATAAATATATATAGGTATATAAGATGAGTCAAAAGTTCTCAAAGTGATTTTAAAAATCAATTACTCTTTTTTTTTTCTTGTTACAAAGGCTTTTGCGGCTTTACAATTTGAAAAGAAAAATTGGCCTAAAAAGCCTCAAAAAAGAGTAATAAATTTTTACAATCAAGAATTTTTAACTAATTCATAAAACAGGAAAATCTTGTCGGATGCATTTTTTAAAAAAATTATCATATGTAAACAAGAGTTATATATATATATACATATATACATATAAATTTTTTTTTCTTTATATACAATTATTTCTTATCGTTTCATTTTGATAAAAACGATAACCTTTCCATTTCACATAATAATGAAAATATTGTCGATGATTGATCTTCTTATCTTCTCTCTCTCTCTCTCTTTCGGATCTATACTTAAAAACATTAATGGCGTTCATCATAAATGACGTTAATAGACAGAGACAGAGAAAGAGACAGAGACAGAGAGAGAGAAAGGAAAAAAAAGGAAGAAAAAAAAGAAAAAAGAAAAACAAAATCAAAGAAAACTGCGTTACATAAGATCGCAAGAGGATAGATCGTAGCAACTGTTATATTCCTTGATGATAACGCTCGTATATCACGCGGGGGAATTATTTCGCACGGCATTTAATTAATCCCCGACAAGAGAGCTGCATCGATGATGCTCTCGTGTATCGTGTATCAAAGGTGTAACGAGAGAGAGAGAGATTGAGAGAGAGAGAGAGAGAGAGAGAGAGAGAGAGAGAGAGAAAGAGGAAGACTGCTGAGAGAGATGGAAACAAAAATGAGTAGGAAACGAAAATAAAAACAAAAATAAAGAAAAAAAAAAAAAAAAAAGAAAAAAAGAAAGAAAAAAAGAAGAATGAAGAGTACTACGAGTCAATGATTATTACAAATGGACGAATAAGTCTACTATATGGTCGAATACGCGTTTACAAACGTAAGTACGTGGGGAATTAATGAACAAAGGCTAGCGCGCGAAGTACAGCGTTGATAGGTCATCACGAAGAGAAGTAGTCCGTGTATTCGTAGAGACATATATACTCTTTAAATCTGAATACTTAATAATCTTAAATTCTTTCTCCCTGTCCTGTATGCTCGATGTCGAGAATCTCCGTCAATATATAATTTCCCAAACGGGAAATAATATAATGCTTCAAGAAAAAGAAGAAAAAGAAAAAAAAAAACCCGCGTTACCAGTTACATGTTTTTCTTCCTCCCCTTCCCCCTCTCAAAGATCAATCGTCCTAGTCGGTAACCAGTTGCATCATCGAAAGAATAATTATTACAGAATAATTTTAATTTTACGATGAAAGAAGATCGTTCGCGAATGTGCCAAAAATGTGTCTCCGAAGAAATTGCATTCTTCCAGTTTGAATTTCGTCGAGTACTTGGCGAGTTTGACGCAACAAGTAGATTCGCAATCTTTTAGAAATGCTTCAGGATCGTCGTAGGAAAGAAAAAATTGTGAACAGTTCTTCGGATGAATATTAGAATGTCCTAGAAAGAATTAAAACCGTTTGATAATGACGGAAGCAAGTGGAAGTAGAAATCTAAATGATAAAATAGTAAAGATAGGACAAACGATGTTGAAGTATTGGTTGCGTGCCAATGATTGTTTTTTTTTTCTTTTTCTTGTTCTTTCTTTTTTTTTTTTATCGACTTCCAACTTAACAATTTGTAACGTGAAAATATATGTGTACGCATGTACATCAAATACGATCGTTCCGATTTCTTTACGAGTTGATAATAAATTTACGTACACGACGAAAGTGCTTCTTTAAATTTGTTATTTTCTCGTCATACAGGTCGAGGAAATTAACGTTTGCGAAAGAAAAAAAGATTCGTTCTTACGGGTATATGATGAAGGAAAAAAGTAAAATTCACAATTATTGCATTTTATATTCACAACAACACAGCAGTTGTCACGTTATCAGACGCGAGCCAACAGTGAAACAAAGTCGTGGTGGTAACTATCGTAAACGAGAATCACGTTTCTACGCGATGACGATCGCGAGACTGTGCAGCGCCTTCGTTCGAGCTCGAGGTTCGATCCGCGAGTTCGAAAAGCGCGCGGAAAGTGGTGGGAGGTGGTGATGGTCGACTCGATCCTACGAATCTCTCCCTTTCGACTTTCGCGTGATCTTTCGTAAATAAGACGAACGATAGAATAATGTTTCACATAAAAAAAAAAAAAAAAAAAAAAAAAAACTATTTTCATTTTTCCATTTATAATATTTTAGTATTATCGCTTATGTATATATTTTATGTATACCAAAGAAGTTGCAATTGAAGTTACATAGTTCTCTCACATTTTTCTTATCTTTATAAGAAATTAATCAGTATAATGCAAATTGATACTTTCTACTTACATAATAGAATTAAACAACGTTCATTGTTATCTTCTTCATGAAAAATTATTATCTTCGTATAATAATTTTCTCTCCTTTCTTTTTACATCAAATCAACTTATAACAATGGATATTGGTATAAGTCACGTTAGAAATGTAAAAATGCAAGTTGATACAGTATCGTCCATTCTGCAATTTCTAATAATCATTTTGAGGTTAATTCGCGTGCATCTTTTATTGTTTACAACGTCAATTTGTGATACTCTTGCTTTATATCAAGGCGTAGAGCTGCCGGTGCAACGAAGCTTAACCAGCTAATCAATTTGTTCTTGCTAAAACGTAATATCAAATAACCGGTTAATTCGAGAATTAAGTGTAGATCGTATTCAACTGCGAAATATTTTGTGAGAAAAACGAAACAAGGTCGTATGTCAATCCCTTTTTATTTGGTTCTTCCTCCCTCACCTCTTATGTGTATATTGTAGAAGCTCGTGCGACATGCATGGATGTAATTGCAGGTACGGTGTACCGAGAATTGGATGAATCGCCTGCGACAACTCCGAGTAATTTAAAGTGGAACCATTAATAAGTCCTTGAGCTTCTTCGACACTTATTCGATTGATCCCTGGAAAATCTGTGGACAATAAAAAATTCTAAAACAATCGTCGTACTCTACTTTCAACTAGTAATTATCGATCGATTAAGCAAATAGTCTAAAGTAATATTTTGCAAGGTCATTCATTATTTTATTTTTTAGTACAAAACTCTCGATTAATCCTATAGACAATGAGACGGTGATCTAGTTTTTAAATATCGCCATATTTCGTACAAATTTCACAAAACGGAATTGTATTTTAATATTCGCTGAATTATAAATCAAAGAATTTCTTTTTTTTTTTTTTTCTTTTTTTTTTTAACAATGATATCACCCTTTTGTTTCCTAATTCTCGCCCTTCAGCAACGGCATATATTCAACGTTATCTACTTCTTCACCGATAGTCGAAAGAAGCCGACAATAGAAGGAACAATGCGGCATTACAATCGTCTTTTTCACGGATTAAGGTCTAGTGACGATAAAACCTCACGCTACAATAGAATTTCTCCCGTATTTCTATTTTGAAGTAGTTTTATCTGATCTTCATGATAAGGTATGAAACTTACATTAATTTTTTTCTTAATGCCACTAACACTTGATGATTTTTAAATTGTACTAGAATGATGAATATTTCAGAAGTTTATCGATATATTTAATTCTTTTTTTTTGAGAAACAAAATCAATGTGAATGAGAAACGCGTCATATAAACAATTGTTAAATCTTTCAAATTATGTAAATAAGTAAATTGAATCATTTTACTATTCATTATTTCAATGATGAAAATACATACATGTATCTCTCTTCGCCAAATTATATCGAAAAAGAAGAGCTTAATGATCCTAGATTAATTGCAATTTAGATCACCTGATTTCCATCCATTAAAATAAAGTACTGGCACGCTATAGCTCATAGACCATAAAATGTGATGTTCTATAATCAAAGGCCTTTCGTTTTTAAATGAAGCTTCGTAAGGATCTTCACAAAGTTTTTCACTCCAATTCTCAATTGTTGAAGAATTTTCTGTGTTCATTTCGTTTAAAATAAAATGCTTTTTTTGTCGTACTAAGTATGCTTCCGCAGGAATTTTCTATAAAAAATAAATATTCTTATATTAATAAATATTATTATAAAAAGCAATAGTAAATTATATTTTGAAGTAAATTAGTATTAAAAAAAAGAAAAATGAAATATCTAATTTTTTTTTTCAAAGTCAAAAAATTTAAACATAGTCGGTATCTTCCATATAGTTCATTGATTATGCGAGAGAGTGCGCAACGTTCTTGTTGCGACTGAAATCATAGTTGATAAAACAGAATTTTATTAATAATTTTAATAAAAATTATTTATTTTTCAAATTTGATATTTATCTTGTAGCATATAAAAATATTATTGTACAATAACTATAATAATTATTTACAATGCTTTAAATTATAATTTTCACATTTTATCGACCATGTTCTGTTTTACCGAATGGAGTAATTACAGAAAAAAAATTTATAGAAATACTGTTTCACGTGTGATATATCTGTAAACATTCAACTAATTTAGTTTTTCTATAAATAATAAAAAGTTGTTATAATAAACATGTTTTACTATATATTGATACACGATAACACGATATATTATTATATTATACTATTAATTATTTATAAGAATAAAGGTATATTTTCCATATATATATATTAATTAATTAAATATAATTACTTTGTTTCCACACAATTGCCACCCATCAGAAATCTGATCAGAGACTATGATAAAATTTTCAGCACTTGCAAGAAATTCATCCCATGAAATCGTGCCTGGACCATCCATCTCTGTAATTAAAAATAATAAATATTTTATATTAATAAATATGTTCCATCCGAATTATCTACATGCATCTTAAGATTTAGAATTATAAATATTATATATAACCATAATATTTTTTATATAAAGATTTTTTATACTTGAAGTATATATAAAAAAAAAATATATATATATATATATATATATATATAAATTATATTACATTGTGGGTATATAAATAATTAAATAAATAGTTTATTTCTATTTCTATAAAAGTATTATTATCAAAAATAAAAATTATTTTTTAATCAATGTTATACCGGATGACGATAAGAGATCTCATCAGTCTATTACATAATGACATAATGTGAAAAGGTTCTAAATAATATTCAGCATTCGTTTTATTAAACTTTATTTATATTATATTGTATTTGCTTTCATTACGCTTAATACTTATGCTATAGATAAGCTAAAGAATAATTATTCAGGTTAAAGTTGAAAAAGGGGAAGCAGTACACCCAAGAGAATAGCTTGTCTCCTCCCTTCTGGGTTTCTCGACGCCTCGTCAATTGTCGACTATTTCGTGTCGGGCACATCCGGTAATGTTCGGTTATAATCGGATTCTCCCACTCTTTAGCGAACACACGCGCCGATAGATTTCAACGGTGTGTGCACGCCACAGGACATTGCTCGTATATGCACCAGTCCACGTCCAATAAGATGCAGAGATGCAATCAGGGCCGTATCAACGATAGACAGATATTTACTCTTAATATTACAAGGAACACGATTGTGTACGATGCAAATATTTTTCTATGGATTCTATTTTTTACGTTTCATTTTCAATGCTTATAAACTATGTTTAATTTTATATACCTCACTTTGAAATATTTTTTTTTTTTATATATTAATACTTTTTTTTTATATTAATTTTTATGAAAAAACGAACGATCGAATCAATATTAATTATTAAAAAATATTATCATTACTTATTTGGTCATATCAATCCGTAATAAATAAATTTATCATACGTTTTTTTTTTTTTTTTTTTTTGTAATAAAAAGGTAGATATTAATTAAAATATGATAGATAGAAATTAAAATGGGCTGTAAATAAAATATAATAAGAAGTAGTAACTACCTTTTTATGCTTATTATATATGTTGAATTTTAAAGAAAATCTTTTTAGAAGCTAAAAAGATTTTAGTCTAATGCACGTATAATCTGTAAGAGCGCATAATACTTTATCGGTGAAATCACAAGTATGAAAAATCATCGGATATTTGTATTTCCTAGAGAGAGCTTTAGATAATAAATTATAATTCAAATCGATATCCTTTATTAATAAAAAAGAAAAAGATATATCTATTCAATTCAATATATAATGAATGAATGAATGAATGAATGAAATTTAAAAAAAAAAAAACTTAGCAATTAGACACTGTATTCATTTAAGAACCTCCTTACCCGTTATATTTGACTCACACTCTGTTGCACTTGAATGGCATCGTACGGCCCTGGAATACGGGACAAATAGTTGCGCGCGCAACCTCCACGTTCTTTGCACGACCGAGAGAGAGTTCAACGGAGACGACGTATTGCGATGAGAACGACAGAGAAAGTAAAAGGAAGGGAGAGAGAGAGCGTGAGAGATGGGGAGAAAAAGGAGGGGAGAAAAGAGTGGGAGAGGGAGTACGATCCTCCGAGACGCGTATACGTGTGCGTCGTCGTCGTCGCGTGCGAAGCCGAAAGAGTAGGTAGCACACTTCCGAAGTTGTGCGCGCGTACAACACCGTGAGAGTTCAATTCCTCTCCGCGCATACGTGTTATCCTGATACTACCTTTCGTCCTTGTTCGACCGATAACGCGCGTATGTAACGATAGGGGCGTACGATAGTAAAATTTTCAGTTAGGACGAGTGCACGGTAAAAAGAAGGGACGACAGGGCGACTCATCGACAAAAATTTAGAAACTTGTATATGCAAGTAACAGCCAGCGCAACAGTAACGACAATAACGACGGGGAAGGCGAAGGCGACGGAGACGGCGACAGCGACAGCGACGGTGGCGGCGGCGGCGGCGACGACGACGACGTCAAACGGACAACAACGACAACACAACGTGAAATCGGTGTGTGCGCGCGACGCCTTCTCTGTAGATTGTGTACGTGTACCTGTGCTCTTACGCGTGCTCTTTTAGTGGCGCGTGCACGTGTATGTGCGTCGTCGTTGACTGATAGGTACGCGTGAGGTGAGGTGAGGTGTGGTGAGGTGAGGTGCGGTGAGGTGCGGTGCGGTAAGGTGAGGTGAGGTGAGGTGAGGTGTGCTGAGGTGAGAGGCATATCGAAGGGAAAAGAGCGAAGAGAGTGAATTGACCGAACGCGCAACGACGACGACGACGACGACGACGACGACTTTGCCATCGTCGCCGCCGTGTGCCGAGAAGAGACAGAAAGAGAGAGAGAAAGAGAAAGAAGAGAGAGAGAGAGAGAGAGAGAGAGAGAGAGACGCGCCGCGATTTCCATTGGAGAACAATAAGCCTTGAAAAGAGTACGAGCGAGGGAAAGAAAGCGTGCGAGTGAGAAAGAAAGAAAGAAAGAAAAAAATAGAGATAGAGATAGAAAACTATCGTGAAGTGTGCCCTAGAGGTGAGACACGAGAGAGCGCGGCCGAGTTCGACGAGTAACGGAACAACGACGCGGGCTCTAATATAACAGAGAAAAATTGACGATACGACTGCGAAAAAAAAGAAAAGAAAAAAAAAAAAAAGAAAGAAAAGGAAAAGAAATAAATGAAAGCGGGGGAAGCTATAAAAGAAATAAACAAATAAGTAAGAAAAAAGAAAAAAAAAAGAAAGAAAGGAAAAAGAAAAAGGAACAATAATACGACGATGCGCGTACGCGACGCGGCTCTTCTTCCGTGATTCGTTGTCATGTCATATGAGGCGAAGCGTCTGCGCCTCGTTCGTTTAGTTGTACAGTGACGCCAACGAGAAAAAGGAATAAGACACGAAGAGAGAAGGAAAATTCTCTGAAAAGTCTAGCGATCGCTTTACTACATCCTCTTCCGCTTTTCGTACGCGCAACTTTTTCTTCCTTTATTTCCTCTTTCGAATCCCTACCCCCTCTTATCCTTTTCTCTTTCTCTTCTTATTCCCTTTCCCCCACCCCGTCCTCGTTTTCACAGAGATACGAAGGTAGCCAAGAGCGCGTCCGTTTCCTCCTCCTTCTCCTCTTCCTCCTCCTCCTCTTCTTCTTCCTCCTACTCCTACTCTTTCCCTTTCCCCTCTAACCCTCCATCCACCCCTCTCTCACTCTATCCTTCCCTCTCTCTTTCCCTCTCTCCTTCCCTCTCTCTTTCTCTTTAGCTCTCTCACTCTCTCCGTTGCAATTCTCCTCCTTCGAACGATAGCCGCAGTCAGACATTGCTCACTTCTCGACCTGACGACTGTTCTGTGTTTACGCTGGAAGGATTGACAAATCACAACGATGTACGCGAAGGGAAAGGGGTCCAGCGTACCATCGGATGCTCAGGCCAGAGAAAAGTACGTATTTATTGTTAAGCAAAATCCATTTTTTCATCGTATTATACGTGCCGATTGATCGACGAGTGACTCCATTTTTCCTTCTTTTTTTCTCTCTCTCTCTCTCTCTCTCTCTCTCTCTCTCCTCTCTCCTCTCTCTTTCTCTCTTTTTTCCTGCTTTTTGACATCGTGCTATACCTTAAAGCGTGCACGTATTTTGATACCGGTCGTTCGTATTTAAGTGAAATCGTTTGAATCATATCGTCGTAATTTATATTTTTAAATTTGAAAATCGTATCTCAATGGCTGACTTCAATGGATCTTCGAAATATTTATCTATTCAGAAATTTCATTTTGGAACGCATAATATAACAGCTTACGATTTCGTGATGGTTCGTTCCATTTCAATAACATTTCATGTTCCTTCGATTATTGTTTACAAATGGATCATTCGATTGTGTTAAAATTTGGAGGGTAAAATGTTAGATGGCGACGGTCGAAAGTTTTTGTTTTCATTAGCTCTCGTAGGACTAAGGAGATAGCGTGTGCTGTCCGTGTTGATAGCTATTTAGTTAAGATTTCGCCGCATAACCTGCTTTCACGCGGTCTTGAGTGTACGCTGTCACTGAATAGAGACGTTTGATTGGCAGAGAAGTCTAATTTCGAACGCCATATTTGTATCTTTCGTGAAAGAAATGGTATATACCGTAATGGTTATGTACCAGCAAAGAGATTCTCAAAGAATAATTAATTTAACTATTTATATTATAATTATTGTGAAGATGTAAAATCGTCGATATATAAAAATTAAAATGTATTTTATACATTTACAATATTGAAATTATATTTTTCATTTATGAAAACAATTTATATGAATGCTTTCTTACATCACATGGAGTATTTAAGTCAGATTTCTTTCTTTTTTTTTTTTTCTTTTTTTTTTCTTTTCCTTTTTTGTTTTTTATATATAGAATTAACTTCAATCAATGATAATTGTTATTATGCTTTTAGATTAGCTTTGTATGTATACGAATACCTTCTTCATGTCGGCGCACAAAAAGCTGCACAAACATTCCTATCGGAGGTAAGAATGATGGTATAACGATATTATGCTTTTATATTGAATATATGACTATTAATTATATTTTATTGTCGTACAGATTCGATGGGAGAAAAATATAACGCTTGGAGAACCACCTGGGTTTTTACATTCATGGTGGTGGTAAGTGACATTGATCAGATATTTAGAAAATTTATTATGACATTGAACAAATTTTAATTTGTATGCAATTGATATAATATATTTCTAGTGTGTTTTGGGATCTGTATTGCGCAGCACCAGAACGACGAGATTCATGTGAACACAGTAGCGAGGCCAAAGCTTTTCATGATTATGTAAGTTATTTTTTAACATATTAAGCAAATTTTTATTATTTTATTATTACTAAACATATTTATGATAACATTTGTTATTTGAAAATGATATTAAATAATTTATCTTTTGAGGCATCTTATGCAATTAGACTGATACGATAAATATTTTTGTCACAGGGTTTTGTGAACAGTGGTTATGGTGTTAATGGAATTGCACATGTAAGTTGTTAATTATATCCTTTTACTTACTTATTTATTTATTTTATATACAATCATATATGTATATATATATATATATATATATATATATATATATAAAATAAATATTCTTTTGCAATACATAACAAAAACATTATTGCAGAATGCTGGCCCAGCTCCATCTCCGATTGGACAGATGCCACCTAATGATGGTATGCCTGGTGGTCCAATGCCTCCAGCATTCTTTCCAGTAAGTTTTTGTTTTTTGAAACTAATGTAATCAGTTATAATTATAATATACTTCCACTTAAAAGTTTTACTCTGAAAGTATTATTGGTAATATATTATATATGTATATTCGCGAAAATAATAGTAATTATATAAATATTTTATAGGAACAGTGCAAGAAAAAGATACATTATTACTTATGTATTTTCTTATATTTCACGAAGATAATTAAGTATTATCTAAGATATAAATGACAACATGAAAATAATTTGTCATTTGTCATTGTTATGTTTACATACATATTCATTCATTACATTTACACAAACACACATAAGTGTAGTCATACTATACCCTTAGCTCTCTTTTGCTACGATGCACGTAATCACATCTTGCTCACGTACATGTATCTGTGTGTGCGTGCGCTCATATCGTCATCGTCAAAGTTTATATTTAAGACAAAAATATAAGGGAATTAACGAGGTTAACAGTTCATCAAATCATGATTTATTAAATTTCTAAGTTCTCTTATGATTAGGGGCATGTTTGCAGTTTTTAAAGAAAAATATAAAATGAAGGACATTTATGTTGGTAATTGAATAGTTCAATTACATTGTTATCTAGTCAATAGGATTTTTAATCATTCAAATATCGAACAGAATTATTGATTACTTAGACAGATAATTTTATTTTAAAATATTGTTATATATAATTTCAGTATCTGGATTTTTATCTAATATCTTTCATTGATAATTTATTGAATTAACATATGTTATCTACCGAAATATTTATCTGTTACTATCATTATATTTAAATATCATGTAAATTAAATTTAGTTCAAAGCATGCAATATATTCAAATTTTATTACATCGATAATAAAATTATAATGGTTATTTGTAATTATATATATATATATATATAAAATATCTTTATCACAAATGTATATTGAAAATACTTAACATAAATCTTATGCAATAACAAAGTGATGACACATATAGGTAGAATCAAAATGTTCTTGTAAATATTTTATATATGATCATCCATTATGAATTTATACAAGAAAACTTTAAAAGTTTGGAAAATTAAGAAAGATTATATTTTAAAGAAAAGTGTATATAAGAAATGCATACCCTAATTTTCTTTATCTATACTTTTTATGTTATATGTTCGTTTTGATACAAGTGTACAATGAAATAATATTCTTGTTATGCTTTGTTACACTGTATTTACATATATACTTCCTTTTCTCTTTGCTATGTATTTAACTCTTGTATGTGCGTCCTTGTTCTAACTTTTCTCTTATTTCTTTAATGAATAACGCAAGTCTAGACATTTCACACAGACAAGGGTTATATAAATGTTAGAATAGTACTAGCTCGAAAATCCCAGTATAGTATGCACATAACTCAGTTGAGTGTTTGACCTTGTGCTGACATTATTTTCTTAAAGTTTCGTTTTTTTTTACTCGATACAGTTTCAAATTTTTAGACAAGACAATTTATAATATACGCACATGTATATTTAAATTCTTTTTTAAGAAGGGCTATCAGTAAATATATAAGATATTTATAGGATTTATAATATGTGTATATGCTATGTGTATATGTATGCAATATTCATGTTTTTAATAACAAATATTACTGTGGCCTTAACGCATTGTGCTAAATGTCTATTTTAAAAATAATTTCTATTTTAAAAAATAAAAAAAAAATAAAAATATATATATATACTTTATATGATAATAATTTAAAAAAGCAAATGCAAATTTCGACAGTATTTCGAATGAATGCATTTTGTAAACTTAATCTAGTCAGCCAAGCGTATACTCTCTGGAAAATATTGCAGATATAATTTATAAACTTCCCTATATAGTAATTTAATATTTTTGTAAATGATCTATAGAATAGAACAGTCTCCTGAAATATTGCTGTAAATTTAACCTTGTATATAAAAAAAAACAGAGCAGATAAAATTTCATGGATATCAACAAATTTAGAATATATGTATATATTAGTATACATATTAATATACACGTATGAATACACATGTACATATGTATATATGCATATATATACATGTAGAAAAAAGGAAAAAAATTTAGTTATGCATATGTTGCTCGTTCAAATCTTTATTATTTTTGCGTTGAATTATTCTTGTGCGGAATGACTTAAAATTTATAAATATGACGTACAAGGTGTTATAGAGAAAAATTAAATTGCTGCAAAAAAGCTATATAATTTTGGATTCATAATAATTAATTCAAGAAGAACCTCATGTGTCTGTTAAAAAATAAAAATTGTAATTATTTTAACAAAGGATAATTATCTGTGATGTACAATGTATAATATAAGGTGATCGTCTTTAAAATCTGTTGTATTATGTTGTTAAAATATTATTACAATTATCAAGCAATGTTGTGCATGTTTATATAAATTTAAGTTTCATTTCATTTTTGTTTCATCAATTTACAGAGCTATGCTGTTATGCTTTCATTTCATATATTATTATTGCTTTGCATTTATTTGTTTTTGTTTTCTTTTTTTCTATTTTTTTTTTTTTTTATGTCCATATTTATTATTTACATAACATTTTTTTAAATTTTTATTTTTTTTTTTTTAATTAATATATATATTTATTTTTAAATTTTTCTTTAAAAATATTATTTCTAATTGGATCTATGACTTATATAGCTTTTTTTTTTTAATAAAGAGAAATATTTTTTTTTAAAATAATATATAAAATCTGAATTTCTTGAAACATAGTCTATTATATATGATAAAGACAATGTTTTTTATATAATTTTGAAATGTTCAATTATTAATACATAATATGGTACAAAGCGTATATTGCAGTTTTAAAATCAATTATTCTAATTTTTATAAATATGACAAAACAAATTAATATATTATTTCATATTTACTATATTATACATAACAATATAAAATGTGATATCAAATGTACATACAACAGAATGAAATCCCATTTATTGAAAAAATATCATGTAGATTTATTTGTTGGCTATAACAATCAACATATTTGTAAGATGTTGAAAAATATCTAGTATATTAACACGATCATCCCTGAGCCTTCTAGTTTAGCTGTTGCCTGGATCGCAGTGTTGCTACATGTCTGTCGTTTGCGTTGCTTGTTGCAGAACAACTCGACAATGCGACCATCTCCGCCCACACACCCCTCATCACAGCCATCCCCCCAGCACCCCCAGCCACCCCCGCCCCCACACTCGCAGATGATGTCCACTCAGGTAAGCGCCATTCAACACACACTCTCGCTCATGAAGGATTACTTGTTCCACACTCATTACACTACATCATTGTATACCCAAAATCATTTATTTATTGTCACTGTCTTCCTTTCAATGTTATTTTCATCATCTAATTCTTTTTTTTTTTCTTTTTCTTTTTTTTTTCCATGTTTATTTGATAATGAAAGAGCAATTGTAAAAGTATTATCCTAACAAATATTAATAAAATACAAAAGAAAAGTTTATTTTATATGTAGGAGTTATTAAGTCAAATATATGTAAAATTATTTTATATATATTTTATATAATATATATTTTATATTATATAATATATATCATTACTCTATTAATAACATATTACCTCTCAGGTAGGAATACTGCATATTGTAATTGTTTTATAAGGAAGTGATTATAATTTGATACGACTAATTTTACATGATTTACTCAACCTATCGTTCACTCTATGAATTGCATATTGATAATGAATTGTTATTGAAATATTTTTTATCCATATAAGTCTATTATGAGAATTTTTATTAAATATACAGTGGATTTATTTCTTGTTACAGTTTATGGGCCCAAGGTATCCTGCTGGCCCACGACCAGGAGTACGTATGCCACAAATGGGAAATGATTTCAATGGGGTAAGCTTGATTATTACTTTGTAGTATATTAGATATTATAATATATTGATAAAAAATTTAACACAAATGTATTGTATCATAAATATTATATGTAATCATTTTATTTTTATTTTTATTTTAGCCACCTGGACAACCAATGATGCCAAATAGCATGGATCCTACTAGGCAAGGTAAGAATTGATTTATAATATATATATTGGTATCATGTTTTTTTTTTCTGGCATTGACAAGTGTTGCGAGAGGAGAATGGCATAGACGCATGCGTACCAAAAACCACACAGCAATAAATGAATAAGTAATTTTAAAATTGGATTGGATTGCTGTGATGTGGAGTGGATTGGTTTTTGAATTGTCTAATTATAAACAGTGGTGTAGTTCTCATCTTTGCTTATTATTAATAATTTATATTATTTTTTACATATCGCAATTTATGTTTATAATATATAGTTTATGTTTATGATATATATGTTTATATACTCTTTGGAAAATATTTTATATTATTTAATTTTTCATAAACCTTATTATGATTATCAGTAATAATTCTTTAATTATTATTTCTTATTCTTTTCTTTTTTTTTTTTTTTACATATATATATACACAATAGATTATATTTTTTGAAAACGGCAGAGGTATAAAATATACGCATATTATTTGATAATACACATGCGCGCGTACACACACACACACATACACATTTTTTATATATATATAAATATATATAAATATATATATAAATATATATATAAATATATATCAATATATCTAAGTTAAAATATTATTCCCCTACACCACTGTAGAATAACTAGGCTTTATGGCCATCATCCTGACCTTACCTACCTGCCGTACTAATGTGTGCTCTTGTGTTCCTCAGGCGAAGCTGGAGAATTTGTAGGGTGGCAAGGTAGGAAGCAACTCGGCAACCGAATCACACTCACATGACTTAGTCAAGCCTAACTTCTATTTTTTTTTCTTCTCTTTGCATTCAATTTTTATGTTTTCACCTTTTAAAATAGAGTTGCACTAGCTTTGCAAATTCCTTGCGAATTAGTTGCTCATCCAATCTTTGCATTGAGCATGGCAGTTATAATATAAACGTGTTTAAACAATATGAAACTTCTACAATATTTTATATCATGCAAGCAAATATATCTTTTACTTTTATCAAGCTTTCTATCAATTGCAAACATGCAATGACATAATGAAATTGTGGATTGTTTTTATATTCCTTTATAAGCAAATTCTGCACAAAAATTCTTAATTTTCAAAATACGATAATACACATATTATATTTTCAAGGTTTTATTGTTTTTATTTTAAATATTAAACATTTGAAATATGCAGAATATTTGTTGGGAAGGAATATTTGAGAATCGAATATGTATTTCTTATACACGAATACATATTTATGCACTTAATAGAATTAAACACGAAATTTTTTTTTTTTTTTTTTTTTATTTTATAAAAAATATATCATCATTATAAATAGATTATTCAATTTGTTTGTGTCTAACTACAACATGTTACACATGCATAAATATCTAATATTCTGTCTCAATTCATAAAATGTGCTAAGTGTAAAAAAAATACAAATGAAAAAGAATTTTTGACAAAAATACAATATAATTTTATATGTTTCATGATAAAATAATTATACATCCATGATGCATTAATATTTGTAAATTTACGAGGATTTAAGAGTTTGTTTTATAAAGAACAAAATTTCGAGAATGGATTGAAAACGTCATATTAACTGTGGCATATTTATCATCTCTATTTTTTAATTTTTAATACTTGAATATAGTATGAATTTAAAATGTCAGTGCTATTTTTATTCTTAGCATGAGCTTTTTGTGATAGTATGCGCGGACATAATCATTGTATTAGCATGTCATCCAATTGCTTTAATATAGACTCCGGCAAAGCATGAATTTTATTTGATGTTTGAAGGCTAAACTTATAGCTATATATTATGCTTAATATAGTATATGACTCATATGCAGATTGCGATAATTAAACTGTTACAATGGATGCAGTTCGATTAAGATCGTTTTCAATTAAAAAATTATCAAGTTACAACGTTATATTTTCGAAAAGAGGTCATAGAGAAAATTTGTATCTAATGTTATTCAAAAAGATGTATTAATTAAATCTAATTACTTAACAAGCTTAAAATTAACACGTACTGTCTGTACATGATTTGCCGGCAGTCTATAAAATCGTGAACAGCATTAGTATTAACATAAAATTAGAATCATATAAAAATATATAAAATAACATAATTAAAGATTGCACATATTTTTCCTTTTTTCTATAGGCCCTCCAGGAATGAATCCTATGAATCCACGAATGAATCCTCCACGAGGCCCAGGTATGGGTCCAATGGGACCTGGAAGTTATGGTCCCGGAATGCGAGGGCCACCTCCTAACAGTAGTTTAGGTCCTGGTGGTCCAGGAGGTCCTGGTATGCCCCCTATGAGTATGGCTGGACCAGCTGGAAGACAACAGTGGCAACCGAATACGTCAACGGTACACTTATATTAATTATAAATTACTATTCGTGCTATTGTAATGCTTCTTTTCGTGGTATTGCGATTTGCCACAGTTTGTCGCTATGCACAAATGAAAATTTGGATACGCTTAATGCGATTCATTATGTACAGCCGATGAATTACTCATCATCATCGCCGGGTAACTACGGAGGTCCACCAGGTTCGACTGGTCCTCCGGGCCCAGGCACGCCAATTATGCCCAGTCCTCAGGACAGCAGTAATAGCGGCGGAGAAAATATGTATACCATGATGAAACCCGTACCTGGTGGAAACATGCCTGGAGTAAGCATACGAGTATGGGCATGGTCGTGTTTAAGTTCTTTGAAGGAAATTTTCTCTTATTAAAAGAGAAAAAAGAATATGCGATAACAGCATTCATTGAAATGAAAGGACATTGTCGATATACCAAGAATGATTCTTTCATTAATTTGGATACGACCATTGTCTATCGCGATTGCTAATTCTCGATGTCATTCCTGTTTTTTTTTTCTTTTTCTTTTTCTTTTTCTTTTTATTTTCTCAAGAAGATATATATGTATTTATATCGAATACCATTTTTATTTCATTTCAAGTCATAAAATAATGCAACAACGCACATATTTCTCATTTGTTCTCTCTCAAAAAATGTTATGATTAAGAGCGTTATCACGTTGTCATAGGATTTTCCAATGACCGGAGGTCCAGAAGGTGGTCCGATGGGACCTATGGGTCCTAACACAATGGGACCGGTTTTAAATGGCGATGGTCTTGATGGAATGAAGAATAGTCCAGCTAATGGTGGACCAGGAACACCACGAGAAGACAGCGGAAGTGGAATGGGTGACTATAATCTGAGTGGTTTTGGAGGACCTGGAGAGAATGTGAGTATTAGCAGATTCTTTGATAAATTCTTTTAACGCGATTATTCGCGACGTGTTAATATGGACTTGTATATAATCGGCGATATATAAGTATCGTCCAATGGCAAAATATTTTGCGGATATTAACACGCACTTAGTTAGAGTATGACAAAAAAACAAAACAAAAAAAACAAAAAAAAAAAAAAAGAAAATGAAATCGTCACTTTCATTTTTTCAGTTTTGACAAAAAAAAAAAAAAAAAAAAAAGAAAAAAAAATAATTATTGATATTGATACTCTGAGTATCGGCGCCTTGTTTTCTAGCAACTTCCTTTTCTATACTACTACATTAGTTTTCAATGCGTTACATTCAAGCCCATATTAAAATTTCTCTCCTTATCTAATTATCCGTCAAATTAACAATCCGACAAATGCTTTTAGCGGTTTGACAAGTATGCATATTATCTTTTATTGAGATAGTTCGGGCATTTATTGTATTCGGCGGGCTTTATTATTCCTCGGGTTTGCTCCGCAACCCTAATTAATGCTTTTATCGTTTATGGAGTACCAACTTATATCTAAAAATGTCGAGAAGTATTTTATTTAAGCACGTAGAGAATGGTTTTGTTTCTTTTTTTTTTTTCCTTTTTTTTTCTCTTTTTTTTCTTTTTTCTTTGTTTGTCTTTTTTTTTTTTCTTTTTTCTTTTGGGGACTTTCGGATTTTTGGATGATTGACACACATTTGAATTCACTTATACACTCGTTTTTTTTTCTTTTTTTTTTCCATACTTACTATTTATTTATAACAGATTTAATTGCACAGATATATAGCGCAGCTAACTTTTATCATACTAACAGTAAAGATAATAACTATTACATTGGAACATATATATATATATATATAATAAATATATATATGTATACATATATAGTGGGCATAACGGTGACGAGATGTTATATAATTCGAATTGTAACATATATATATATATATATAGAAATGCGAAAGCAAGGAAGAGAGAACAAAAGAGAAATTAATCACTTAGTATAATTATTATTATTTTTAAGCGAGCGCACGCATACCCATTTTATAATTAACTTTATCGTGGTAACACTTCTAAATTACTTTTTAAAAAACGCCTAAGTTCTTGCTTTTGCATCGACCTGCTACATTTTGCCCGTAAAAAGAAAACGGAGTAAACATATGAATTTTAAAAACGGGCCATTTACTATCAGCTTCGAATAATTGAGCCAAGGCAATATACAAGGAGTACGTCTCGACGTTTTTATGCTTGCGCTTCTACTTCTCCTTTTTTTTTCTTTTTTTCCTTTTTGATTTATTGATTTTTCTTTTTTCTTTTTCTTTTTTTTTTCTTTTTTTTTTTTTCAAAATACATACATAAACGAAAAATATATATATATATACATATAGCACAATATATTTTTAGTAGCGATTTGGGCGATAAAAAAATGTTAAAAAGTACATAATGATCGGACTTATAAATGCGCGTTTTTCTTAGTAAAGGCGATATAGTCTTATATTATTATTATTATTATTATTATTATTATTATTATTATTATTATTATTATTATTATTATTATTACTATTACTATTATTATTATTATTATTATCATTATTATTATTATTATTATTATTATCATTATTATTATTATTATTATTATTATTATTATTATTATTATTATTATTATTATTATTATTATTATCATCATTATTGTTTTATTAGTTGTTGTTCATTTATTTATTTTTTTCTTGTTCCTTCTTTTATATACGTTCCTACTTCGATCTCTCTTTAGTAGGATTCGAAATGAAGGAGTACAAAAATAGTAATCACGTCCGTGCACGTTCTGTATTTCTCGACAGTTTTTTTAAAAAGTCAAGTCGCCTTGGATCCAGCCCCGAGTGCGTAGATGCCGTAGAACACTCCCGATTAATCACGTTTTGCGGAAAAGAGGATGATACGCAAACTCGCTGAGAACGAGTTGCTTCGTTGCACGCGTGCGAATAATTAGCGTACACGCCTGTTGTGTAAAAAAAAAACAAAAAAAGAAAAAAAAAAGAAAAAAAAAACAAAAAAAAAACAAAAAAAAAAGGAAAAAAGGAAAAAAAAAGAAAACAAACAAAAACAGAAAAAAAATATCTATAAAAGAACAAAAACAACGTTTCGTCAAAATGGCTCTCGAATATACGAATATCTCGCTCTCGCGTGGTAGAGATAGAATACACGTAAAACGACAACAACAAGAACAACAACGACGACGACAACGACATAAAAGAAACAAGATTAATAAAAAAAATATATATGTTAAAAAAAGAGAGAGAGAGAGAGAGAGAGAGAGAGAGAGAGAGAGAGAGAGAGAGAGAGGGGAGAGAGAGAGAGAGAAAGAACGAAACGAATTATATGGTGTATATAAGTATACATATACACATATATATATATACGTACATATACATATATAACGCGCTTCTAAAGGGAAAACACATATATATATATATATATATGTATATATATATATATATATATAATGAAAAAACGAGAAAGAAAATAAAGTTGACTAAATTAGCACATAAGGCGTTCGTTACACAATTTATTATGAAATAATGAAAGATAATAATTATCGATTAATATGAAACTGCACAACGAAAAGACGAACGGAACAACTCCACCACTCTATTACTCACGCTCGTGTGAAAAAAAGAAGTACAGATGTATACGTGTATACATCATGCGCGCGTATACACTAACTTACACACACACACACACACACACACACACACACACACACACACACACATGCTCACACGAATAAAGTTATACATGCGCACTTACACTAACATATATACGATACGGGCAATTACGGGCACGCGTCGTTACACAGCAGGAACACACTATGTATATGCTTTGCTAAATACTCACAAGGTTGCAGACTAGGTGTATTGTTTCCTTAATTTTTATTTTTATTTCTTTCTTTCTTTCTTTCTTTCTTTTTTTTTTTTATTTTTTTTTTATCTTTTTTATATATATAATTTAATTTAATTGTTTTTTTCTTTTCTTTTTCTTTTTCTACTTGTCATTATTTCTACATTTTATAAGAAAGGAGCGCGACGTTCTTCAGTTAATCAACGTCATCATGGTAGCATCTTATTATTATTATTATTATTATTATTATTATTATTATTATTATTATTATTATTATTATTATGACTATTATTACTATTACTACTATTACTATTATTATTATTATTATTATTATTATTATTATTATTATTACTATTATTATAATTATAATAATTATTATTATTATTATATATTATATTATATTATTATTTATATTTATTTGACAAAACTAGTTCGTAAGCAAATGGTGCCTGAAAGTAAAAGGATAAAAAAGAAAAAGAAATCATATATCACACGTACACACACAAAAAAGGCTGTTACTCGAGAGAAAAAAAAAAGAAAAAAAAAATATATATATATATATATAGATATATATACATATATATGCGTGCGTATTTGCACGCGTGTATTATGTGCATACGCATATATATGTATTTCATAACTGTCTGCTACTGTGATTATCGATCGCATAATAATTACTAATCGATTTTCATTATACGTTTTTAACGTCCTCTTTTTAATCATCGTAACGACTGTTGGTTTATTGTATATATATGTATTTTATATATATATATGTTTATTATATATATATACATATATATGTATATATATATATATATATATATATATATATATATATATATATATATATATATATAAGGCGCTCGATTTTATGTCCCGTTGCGGGCTCATTCTCAATGTTGGCAAAAAAGCGGAAAGATTCGTTTTTGGAGTTTGGTAAAAAAAATAATAACAAATATCCATGTTTTCTCGGATACTTTTTATTATTCTCGAAGATTTTCCGACAAATTTCACGCTGTTATTAAGAATTAATATGATAGTTCAAAAAAATAAAATGTCGGAATATATCGTTCTTGAATATACTATAAAATTCGCGTCGCTTTTCTTTTCCTTTTTTTTTTATTTATTTATTTTATTTTATTTTTTTTTTTTTTTTTGACTCTTTTGGATGCGACATTAGAAAAAGAAATAATAATAGAATAAATAAAATAAAATAAAATAAAAAAATAAAAAAAAAGGCCATCATAAGTTTTGGATGCTCATCGTGACGTGTTGTGTCAATTTGGCTTCGCAACGGGAAATTCTGATCGTGTCCCTCCACTGTTTGCTCCTCGTAACAAAGATGTCTTGTAGTTTCTTGATATGAAAGGAGCACATCACTATTATGCTAGCCATTAGCATCACAATGTTTCGTTTCTACGTACGCGAAAGTAGTAGGAATCGTCTTTCCTCTTGACAAGAGAAAAAGAAAAGAATAAATAGAAACAAAAATAAATGAATAAAATAAAAAGTAAAATGAAATAAAAAATAAAATAAAATAAACGGGAAACCTTCTCTCATTGTGCCTTATCTCGAATAACAGCGAAAAATTTTCTTTTTTCTTTTTTGTTTTTTGTTTTGTTTTTCTAATTATGACAAAAGTCGACACGGAAATACGTTGTTATAGATCCAAGCGCGATGTTCGGTAATCGAATTATTGGAATTAACAGTGATAAGGATTACCATTTAACAAGTATATTAAATTTGTTATAGATCGCGAGTAAAATGTTTGTGAAAGTGGCCAAATGAACGATTTTTTTTTCTTTTTTCTTTCTTTCTTTTATTTTTCCCTTTTTTTTTTCCTTTCATTCATTCGCGAAACTCGTTTGACTCATTCATATTTGAATGTCTTTTCGCGTCTTTTCATACATCGATTTTGCTATTCGTTCGTTCGTTCGTAAAACGCGCGAAAAATTCGAAATGATCGAGGACTCGCGTTTCGTAGACACGAGAATATTGCGAGGCGAATGGCTGCTTTTTTTTTATTATTATCGCGAGAAATACTTATTTACGTATTTTGCAAGACGCAATGAAGAAAAAAAAAGAAAGAAAGAAAGAAAGAAAGAAGAAAAAGAAGAATAAGAGTGTTATATAATAGAAACATTACTATTTTTGTATGGATATAAGAGATCTAGGCAGTGTGAGTTACTTGGACTGAAAGCGAATGAGTGCGTATAGAGAAAGAAGAATTTTTTTGGAATAAACCGGAAGGGTATAATAAATATAGTAGTTCTCGATTGAGATTCCCGGAATCCATCCGTCCGCAAGTGATTATAGGTCAGTACCGGACTATGCTGTGCTGCTATTTGATTCATTTTTTTATTAATTGCTTTTTATTTTAATCTTTTTTTTATTTTTTTTTTTTTTATATTTTCGAATTTTTATTTTTATCTTTTTTATTCGTCGACAAAAGAAAGAAAAATTACTTTCCTTACCGATGCAAGGGTTATTTGATTATGTAATATGGTAAATAGAGAAAGAGAGAAACAAAAAGAGAGAGTTAGAGATAGAGAGATAGAGATAGAATAAAAGAATGTGTTATTATTTTTGCGTCATTCATCTATAATGATATAAATAATCTCTTGGACATGCTGCAAGATACATACTTGGAAGATATAATTACGCCCGAAGATATGTCGAGATATATTGAGATATATTTCGCAAAAAATAAACAAATAGAAATAGAAAAAAGAGAGAGAGAGAGAGAGAGAGAGAGAAAAGAAAAGAAACGCAGATTGTTCGTTTAGCGTTTACATTAATAGCAATCATTATTGTGTCACTGTTGATAAATTACGC